>NC_050183.1:1843390-1940890 GCF_008315115.2 Sander lucioperca
TGGGGATGACTAACAATATCTAATACATTAGCAACATGTTTCCCAGGGAGCTAGCCAGAATTTTTAATCTCACCCTTGTGTCCGTCCGCAGTCCTCTGGCCTTTTGGATTGTCCTTGAACAACCCTTACAGAACCTGCTCAGTCATTGTAAGACCATCCAGGTGCATCAGCTAACTGTCCGAAATGTAAAATGAGTGTCAGAAGTTGATGAATATGGTATCATTAGCCACGCCTGTTCTGCCTTCTTCATTAAATGCTTTAATTGGCTCCAATTTATAATCCTCCACCTTTGAGCTATCCTTTACAATTCTGTCTTGTTGCCATCTATAGATTTTCAGATCAGTGCATCTTACAGGTCAAATAAAAGGGAGAAATCCTTGGATATTTTGTTTTCTATTTAACTTGTGTTGGTTCACATGGACACTAAAATACCTTTGTTTTGTTAGTTGTTAGCTATTTTATGTTCATATTTTGAGGTATTGAATTGTTAGCTTAATATATTATTGCTTTTTAAGATCCTAAATAAATTATTTTGTAAGAGAACTCTTCATTTTTACTCATGAAAAATGATATACCATAGGAGAAGAGGAATAGCCCTTCCCTTCCCCACTTTTTGGAAATTGAAATCCATCATTGTAGTGATGAGATGTGCTCCATTCCTAGGTGCTTTAGGTGCGGATTCTGAAATTACAGAAACATATCAGCAATGTATGCATTTAATTGATGCTCTCATTCAGTTTGAGGGCATACAGCACATGCAAATGGACCCGTAAGTCCACTTCTAACCTCTGTTGAATGTTGCTCTTGGATGGTGCTGTGGATGGATGTATGAAATAGAAAAATCACACCCACAATATTTTGTTAGGATTTTCAGGGGAAACATTTAAGTTTGTATACAATTTTCATTAACTTCAAATATGTAAATAATGGTCTTTATATATTATTATTTAATGAAACATGACTTCAAGATACCCCCTCACTTGCTCCAAGTACGTGTCCTTGTGTGTGTGCATGTATGTATTCAGTTAGTTTTAGCAGACCTAACTCTGTGTGTGTGTGTGTGTGTGTGTGTGTGTGTGTGTGTGTGTGTGTCTCTCTCTCTCTCTCTCTCTCTCTTCAGGTCAGCTGTCCATTCCTTGTGTTCCAGAGAGACTTGAAAATCCCTTGAGCCAAACCTCCAAAGACACTCGTCTGCATAGGAAGGTAAGTGACTCCTGACACACACATCACATAGCAGGGTGTATCAGTCACTTTAGTGGGACTTTGAGCTTTGGGTAACAGGGCAGGTCAGGGGGTCAACAGCGGCATTTGATCTTTGACCTTCGGACAAAAACAGACTGAAGTCAGGGGCTGAGTGATTACTGTGTTGGGTTGACACATTCAACAGCAGCAGGTATGTTAGTTCTCTCACTGAGTTAGAACATATCAGTTTGATTATTAATTCAGTTTTATTAAGCATTACCCTCTATTAATGCTGTTGTAAATGAATTAAAAAAAACATGATAAACCTTAAACAAAATTGTAGCCTTGTAAAAATGTAATGGATTAAAAGTAATTAATAAAAAATATGTAGCATACACTTCTTAATACTTTGGGATTAAGTACAATAAAATGTGAGTTTTCCCACATTAGTGCAATCCTTGATTACTCCTTCAGAATGATTGATGCTTGTCATCTTTAGACCCATTTCATTAGAATGTCATATTGTTAAATAATATAAATACTATTGAAATTATTTAGTTAGTTGTTTTTTTGTATTTATTTATTCAATTACAATCCACATCTTGTAACTTTTTTCTTTTTCTAAATGGGTGTATTTTTTTTCCCCATTAAGTTCCCCCAAAAATAACCTCTTATCTAAAACAAAACTACTTACAGGGCTTAGCAGATCTCTCTCTCTCTCTCTCTCTCTCTCTCTCTCTCTCTCTCTCACACACACACACACACACACACACACACACCCTCTCTCACACACACACACACACACACACACACACACACACACACACACACACACACACACACACACACACACACACACACACACACACTCACCAATCCTTGACTGACCACCTCCCTACTGAAATAAATCCAAGCCTCAAACTCCGTGATCACTCTCTGCATATCCTTGTCCCCCTAGTGGCCAACATTAGAACCACATCACAAATCACCACATCTCCCTTGACAAGTTATTTTAATATATACTACATCTAAAGTCTTTTGTATCCAAAAGAACATCTGATATCTAAAGTCCCATAATGTTGATAATGTAAACATGATATAATGTAGGATGTTGTTAAAATAACAGTTTTATTAAATAAGGGAGAGCACTTTATATGAATTGCATTTGCTTTGAGAATAGTCTTTGCCTTTGTCTAGACAAGAGTAAACGGAGCATCCTTTGTGCTTTAGATTCAAAGCCGGCCATAAGCCCACTTCTTAAAAAACTTTTGTCATTAAGGAGTGCATTTATTTATACAGCATGGTGTGTACAATGTTGGAAAAAGATAGACACCTGTAGATAACTGTTAATATTTGTATAGTGTTAATTGTTTGAGCAGCTATGTTCATTTAACGCCGTGACATAAAACTGTGGAAGAAATACCGACTTTGTATTTAGAAGGTCTAATTTAAAGGGCTGCTTTAAGTTATTTCTCTATTGTGTAAATAAGAAATCCCGAGCGCAGAATTATAAGTGAAAGGAGGATAAATGTCTGAAATGAAAAACAGCAGTGTTCAAGATTAAAAACCACTGCTCATGTGCACCTCCACTCCCTTGATTACACAGGAAATTAGCACCCAACTAGTAAATCATTTAAAAATATATTAAGATAAAAAGACAAACAAATGTACTCAATATATTAAGTTAATATAATATATATATATATATATATATATATATATATATATATATATATATATATATAATATATAAATAGTAAGTCCTTTAAAACAAAAGGTAGATTTAGCAGTTTTGCTTTGAGAGAAATGTTTCTAAAAAGTAAGTTAATTCACTCAAGTACTGTACTAATGTACATCTTTGAGGTACTGATACTTTTCATGCCATTTTCTATTTCTACTCCACTACATTTCAGAGAGAAATGTTGTACCTTTTACTCCACTACATTAATCTGGCAGCTTTAGTTAGTAGTTACTTTACAAATTAAGATGTCTGCACACGAAACACATGTAGTTTATAAAATACGATGTTTTATCATAAATTACACTACCCAACAATATAACGGCCTATAAGTACAGCTGAAATGATTAGCCGATTAAACACTTAGTTGATTGAAAGAACTGTTTTGATCGTTTCCAGTTTCTAAAATGTGAGGATTTTTTTACATTGAGTACTTTTACTTTTAATATTTTAAGTACATTTTGTGATGATACTTACATACTTTTACTTAAGTAACATTATTAATGCAGGACTTTTACTTGTAACGGAGTATTTGTACAGTGTGGTATTAGTACTTTTACTTAAGTACTTCTTCCACCACTGCTAAAAACAGACTCAAAGATCAAAATGACTTTTTCAGCCTTTCCACTTTCTCTGCCTCTTTAAATCTTGATGAACGGCTACCACACAACAATGTCCAACTGTCCTACCTCTGATGTGATCGAAGCTGACTCTGCTCTCCACCCAGCTTTGTTTTTCTTCACAGCCGTTGGGTGGTCCATGTCGCTCGCTCCCTCTCTCTTTCCCTCTATCTCTCTCTCTCACTCATTGTCAAGTTTACAGCGTCTGTTTCTCTTTGAGCGCTACGGGACCCAGGCATGGTCCGAAACTCAATACCAGAGTATACACAATTAAGTTCACACCAGAGGTTATTTAGTGGAAGTGTGGTCTCATTCCACAAAATGTGTGAGTCAGTCAAAGGATAGGAGGGTGTGAGTATTTATGTGTGGCTGGTTAGTTGGTCAAGGTTAACTTAATGATGGGAGGTTGAGATGGTGTGTGTGTGTGTGTGTGTGTGTGTGTGTGTGTGTGTCTGTTGTGTGTTTTCTCGGGGCGTTCTTCTGGTTTCAGCACAGGCAATAGTGAGAGACTCTGTACTGGTAGGCTGTTGCTATTTGAGATCAAATGTAAGGTTTTAGTAAGTGTTATTAATAATTTGATTCATGATGATGGATTGCAGTTGTGTCTTATTCAAGTTGATGTACTTTAGCTTTCTACCTGCTGCAATGTGGGAAAAGTCAAATAGTATAATGTTTATGAACTTATCAGAATAAAAGCATAATACTTTTACAGCCACCCAAGTGGCTCGCTTAGCCGTGAGTAATGCAGCAGCAACGTGCTGTGATTTTATATAAATATGACCTATGTCCTTAGATTAGGATGGTTTAGCAAGTAATGACAGTAAAATTAAACTCTATGGAAGATATTTCTCAATGTCTTTCAATGTTATCTGCTTTCGAATCTCTGGAAATTATTAGAATATATGTTTTTCAATCCTTCCTAATAATTTATTATACTTAAAAAAAAAAAAAATCAAAATTAGAAACTTTTTAAATAAATCAGCATCGTCCAAAGAATCCATAGGCCCTTGTGTTCTGTTGCGTAAAACATAAAAACAATATTTCTGGTTTTGCCCTGCTGAACTCATCCCAGTTGACCTTTCCAGCCTGTTGAGTGTTTCAGTGTTGGACCCGTTAGCCATAGCTCCCTCTGAGTACCATTCACACGCGATTGGGAGTCCCATGACAGGCCAGCTGGAACCTTCAATCCACCCCCCCCCCCCGCCCCCCCCCAACACACATACAGACACAAATCCTCCATGGAGCCACCACTGGCCAGCCAGCCTGTCAGTCATTCAATGGGAGGGTTGCTGTAAGAGTGTGTGTGTGTGTGTGTGTGTGTGTGTGTGTGTGTGTGTGTGTGTGTGTGTGTGTTGGGGGTGTTGTTGGGTCTTCCTGTTTTGGCCTGTGTGCTTCAGTCCTTCCTGGCAGGGGGACTGCTGGTGTCATGTCTGTCAGCTATGGGACCAGCAAGACACATAAAATGTGCACACCTTTAATCATTGTTCATGTCAAAAACGTATTATATTCTCATCATATTCTTGAAAAAAAAAACAGCATTTAGACTAGAGCATGGGATTTAAAAGCTCTCTGTAGCAATCCAGACTAATGACATACTTGTTCTGGATAGGTTAGCAGCTCTTTAAACCAAGGTGAGGCAAGTTTTATTGTATTTTTTACAGACTGTTGATTAAACTTCCCCCATACCAGACTGAAGTCATTTTTCTGGACAAACAGTATAACACATTTCTCCACCTGTGGCCAGCATTTCCATCATATCAGATGTGGAGAGAATCAACTTGCTATTTTACGATTTGTAGTAAAAGAGAATAGCGGTCAGTTATATACTATTAGCAAATGTTTTTTTACGCTTTTATCACACCAACCTCCAAAAAACACAGGCTACACAGACCAGATCAGTCTCTCATTGACTCTCAGATGTCACTCACAAACATACAAACTGATTTTACAGTAAATCCTTTCCATATAAAACCATGAACATGAATTGATCAAAGACAAGTTTCATAGTTGAGCAAGACACTAATGACTGATTAGTCAAAAAAAAAAAAAACTAAGAGGAGAAAGCTCTAGCACTTATCTTTGCTGGTTCACATTGAAACCCACTAAAAAGCTTTTAAATTACCTACCAGAACATCTAAAATAATTTAAAACACTGTGTAAGTTGTAAAACATATTAAAACCATTTAAAGATTCACACACATGGGTGGAAGTTCTGTCATGATACTCCTGATATGGTCATTAAGAAGTTTTTGTGTGTACTTGTACAGTATAAAAACATCAATTCTACCTTAATTTCAGTTTGATGACGTATTATACACTTTCTTTTAATGAAAATACTCTTTACTTCAGTAAGCACCAAAGAGATTTGGTGGGTTTATGGTAAAATGCCACATTGGGCCTTTCACAGAGACTATAATCTAGTACTTTTTCCACTCCTGCTCTCTCTCACATACTCAGATATGTACAAATTAAGTGTTTATATCTCAGACACATACACTAACTCATGCCTCTTCATGAGAGGTGGGTATGTCTTGGGGGGAGCACCAGTCATGTTCCATTAATCCAAAGCAACCAGTGGTGATTGATCAATTAGCCCTGCTTAAAGCTGGGGCTCAGGCTGATCAATAGCACTGATCACCAGCCAGAGGTTTTCATTAAGACCTGCTGCTCTGCATGAGTAGACTCCATTAGCATAGACCTAAATGGGCTGCGAGGAATGCAAATACGCTGGAGAAAACCTACATACACACACACACACACACACAGAGAGACACACACACACACACACACACACACACACACACACACAGAGAGACACACACACACACACACACACACACACACACACACACACACACACACACACACACACAGAGAGACACACACAGACACACACACACAGGCCACATAGCTTTGCCCCCTATAAAGTGTATATGTATGGGTGAAGGAGTAAGGAATATATAAAATCACATACTTATAGTTTGTGTCACATATTCACGTTATAATCACAAATGTAACATTTCTTGCAGGGCTATTGTACTAAATCCTATAGGATGATACAGTTATTGTGTCCACCCTCCTAATGTAGCAAACATTTTAATTTACAGTAAAAATTAAGTGCTCTCCCCGGAAAAAGTTCCACAGAGTTGCCTCTAGCATTTATAAACCTGCCATTGTACAACACTGGAGTTATCTGGTATTTTAAAATTATTTTTGGAAAAAATATGAAATGATAAAATCATTTGCCTTATTGTATGGTCTATAATATAGCGAATATTTGTTTAAAGAGACCTTTTAACAAAAAAAAAAAAAAAGACCGAATCTCTTCAAACAATGTTTTTGTAGCAGAATTGATGCCTCTAGCTGCTACTTCTATGTTCTTTAATATATGCTGCTAGCTATGTTATGTTTTCTAATTGATTATGAGTGAGCCACTGATACATGAGACGTCCCTTGAACCATAATGTCACAAACAGCGCTCATAAGCTCAGAGTGTTTCTCAAAGACACTGAGTAAACTCTTCCTTACTGCTTTCTTATTTATCGTGGGATGTTCTGAATACGAATGGCCAAAAATATAAACATAATGAGTCATATTGCCTCAAAATTGTCTTTATTGTACCATAATGAGCATGCCTGGCAGTAATTCCCATCCAGCCCACTCATTGTCAGCCTGTTAGTTACCTGAACAACAGTGGATGTTGCTGCACAACAGCGATATTTCTGATTCACGACCCCATCAAACCCACGGGATCATCCGTAGCTCAAAACAGAAAAACACCGGCCAGCTACCACTGACAAACTCACCTTTCTCACCCTTTCCTAACCCTCAGTGGGACCGAGAGCCATTGTTTTACTTAAACAATCCTCATTGAATTACAAACTGGCTGCATGCTTTGTTCAGTGAGGCCGATGCGTACTGCTGTCATGGGTCCTATCGTTAATGTGCCATCACTGAACCTCACATCCTCAGCAGACACTGAGCTTATTTCCTCCATCTGTAGGTGAATGTGTGAGCACATATGCCCATATGTGTGTGTGTGTGTGTGTGAGAGAGACTGACACTATACGTGTGTATGGGGTAATAGAGGAGGTTAGTGGGTTTGCCGTGTGTGTGTGTGTGTGTGTGTGTGTGTGTGTGTGTGTGTATGTGTGGGTGTGTGTGTGTGTGTGTGTGTGTGTGGGTGTGATAGTATTAAATCGCTCAACAGAGAAGAGAATAGATAATCATTGTGGCGTGGGGTGCTTTGGTCACTAGTGGAAGCACCACAGAGACCTGGTGAAATACAGTACACACCCACACAGTAATTCATTTTACTATACAGAAAAATGCTAGCTAAAATCTGCTATATCTATCTATAAATCAGGATATCACTGTGAGAGTTTCCCCACACATGCGCAGTACAGTAGCGGGGGCGGGGAGTTGCTGCATCCCTAGAACTGGAAGCTCATTGATTGCGGTTCACCGGCTAACGGTGTCATATTCCAAAAAGTGGTCATCCGCCAAAAAGTTATTGCTGTCTACCCAACATGCAAATACAATCGTACACAGACACGTTAGATGAACGCCAGGGCTCTTGGGCTCTCCAGCACGTTGTTTTGTTGCCGGAGGTTGCGTACCTTTCTCCGGCCGTGCTGCACACCTGGGGCCGGAGCACATCGCTACACGTTGTAGTGGCTTCTCCAGCAGGCTGAGCTGGGCTCCCTGCTTTCTCCGCCCAGGCCACATCGCTACCTGGATGTGTGACGCCTAGACGAAAAAAGGGGATACGCCGAATCTATAGCTGAGCCTCTGCCGAGCCGGGGTTAGCTTAGTCTGCTAACTTAACGTTACTTTCTCATAACACGGCCAAAGTTCACTACCGCTGCCACCATGTTATAATCTGGTCTAACACTCACTAAAACTACTAAGAATATCAGTTAAGTCACCCAACGGGCAATAGTTTATTTAGCGTTCTTCTGGCGAACACACATGGCTACTCTGATACCTCTAGGTGCAACCTCTAAAACAGTCCATGCTGCAACACGTACACGGTCCATGCACGCACGCACGGAACAAACAGGCACTGCACTAGTATCTAATCTATGACAGACTACAATAAAAGATGATGGTAAGGAGAACGATAGTAATAAATTATATTACTGGAATCTTTCTTTTTTTAGTCAAATATATAACTGTATTTTCATTTTTAGCCATAGTAAATGTTTTCAAGTCCAACTTTTACCCTTTTTAATCTTAAATAGTATGTCTGTATGATTCAATCTGATTTCTCAGTGGACATGGGAAGTTGGAACCATGAATCATTGTTTATCCATAATTTCTGGGTGCAGTGCCCAATGGCACCACTTATGAGTAAAGTATGGACATGCCAGGTTTACCTTTGAAGGACTCTTATCAAACTCTGATCCAGTACATCACTCAAACAAATACAATGAACCCTATAATGTTAATTTGTGTTGATACTGTTTCTTTAAGGTATTACAATCACAGTGACAGTAGATTCATTTTCTAGCCTGTGTTTATATTGGATTGAATCATATTTGTATTCATCCAAAAAAACAGATAAATCCAAGACTGGTCATTAGGGTCATTTGGGTTAGAACAAGGTTCATGGTTTAGTAATGAGTAGGGATAAAGAGAGAATGTCTTCAAGAGGAGATACCCAGAGGTATGGCAACACGGATGTGTGTGCTTGTATCTCTGTGTTTTAGCGGAAAGGAAGGGAGTTGGTCACAGAGATACTGAGGCAGACAGGAAGAGATCATCCTGGTGTTGCCATGGTTGGGGTTAAGCCATCTGGCTCCCCAGGCCCATACATAGTGCACACACAGGTTACTGCTCAAACACACACGCAAATGGATGGGGATGCCAGTGCGCACAAAGTTATAAACTTGAATGTGATGTCTCCTTCCTCTTCGCCTCTCACCTCTTGACTTTTTACCTTCTCAGTATTAATTGGTGTCAATTTTATTGTTTAAAGATTATACCTTTTAAACTATTGCATTTACATTGAGTCATCGTATGTTTATGAAAGCACCAGATACATGTGTAAAATGTCTGCCCAGCTATATATATATATATATATATATATATACATGCACAGAAACACACACACACACTCTTTGTGACCATTTGCACTGATGTCCAGAGTTTAATGAGTTTTTTGCAGGGATGGCATGGCAGCAGAATGATATTTCCGTGATGTGTGTGTGTGTGGGTGGGTGGGATGGATGGATGGATGGACGGATGACACCCGTATCCATCCCCACTGGGGAGAGGAAGTCCCTATCAGAACACAACAGGAAAGAGACTGAGCAAAAACAAGCGCATGTCTTTTTGGACATTAAATCACTTCCTGTAGGACTCTGGGCTGCCTCCTCCTTCACCATTCTCTGCCTCCACCTCTCAGCCCAGTTTAACCACCCTTTTGGCAGACAGAGAAATTGATCATGCCTCTTCATCTGTCTGCGTCAAAAGTGTGTTTTCCTGTGAGTACGTCTCTAAAATATTACAGTAATGAGTGAAATAAGAGGCTTGAGACCGTTTCTAAAGCAACAGTATATTTTAACAATATAAAACACCTTTGCTTCAAAAGTAAAGTCTGTTGCCTTACAGACACAGCATATATATGTAATGCTGTGCAGCCTGCCTATCTGATTTATCGCTCTGACTTGCAGATGTGATGAGTATCGTAGGATGCAAGTGCCATATAAATCCCGGCATCCTGACAGATCACAAGCCCTGAGTCTGGACCTGGTGCTTTGATCTTCATCCAAGACAAAAAACAAAGAAACAAAAAGCTTTATCTGTGGCTTCTGCAGGAAAAGGCCTTTTTAATGGCAACAGGAAAAGACAATGACCACCGTTTTCATCTAAACACAAACACTAGCCTCACACTGCCAGTCTTGTCATTTTCTCAGGTTGTGTGTGATACCAAATGGCTCATTGCAAACATCAGACATCTTGAGTAAATTGCATACGTATATTGAAAATGCAGCTCTCACACAATGCTGTCCTCGTCCAGGGCACAGCTGTAAAAAATATGACTTCCTTCCTGTAGGCAATTTCCTGTTTATGTCTGAATTCAGGTCAGGAGAGGGGGATAGTGGTCCCTACCTCATCCACCGTCATCCTTCCCTATAGGTGACCCCGGTCCTGATAACGCAGAATGCTATGGAGCCCAGTGTCACTATGTTGAATAGAATACCTGTCCCTCTACTTCTCTAGGTTTTCAAATTTCTCATTTCTTCTCTCTGTCACTAATAATCACAAACACTCTTTTATCTTAATCTGTCCCTTCCTCTTAACACACAGAAAGAGATATATCCGCAACATAAACAAGTTTCTTCCAACATGCCAAAATGAAAAACATTGGATAACAGCCTCTTGTAGCCACAAAACACATAAAAAAGGAGATATGACATTATTTGCACACACACACACACTCTCCCCCCAAAAACATCTCAATTGTACACACATGGATCTTCCTGAGGTGCCCTGTTTGTTTAATTTTCTGCTGATTTGCCTAAAACAGGCAGCAGCCGCTGCTGTGAATGTTTAAATTAAGAGTTCATGTTCGGCTCTGTATGATATGTTGTGGTCGAGCATGGACGGTGGGTGCTTGACGAGGGGTGTCCAATGGTGAGTCTGGGAGAAATGTGGGGGGAGCTGATGGAGAT
Source organism: Sander lucioperca (assembly GCF_008315115.2). Lineage (NCBI taxonomy): Eukaryota > Metazoa > Chordata > Actinopteri > Perciformes > Percidae > Sander > Sander lucioperca. The sequence continues at coordinate 1,854,610 of NC_050183.1, forward strand.
CCCCAAGTCTCTGGGCACAGTCATTAACATAGCTCCTCGGTTTGGAGCTGAGAAAGCATGCTCGGCACTCTGGGCTCATTGAAGATGCTCCCCAGCCTAATTGGAGCATCCATTATTTATGAGTTTTTACAAATTCCAACTAACATTTTTATCAGATGTGGATGTCTGTTTCTGATTTGGCTTCACTGGGTGCTACTGTCCTCCACCCAACAAGATGGAAATATTTGTCCAATACAACTACTTGGTATTACAAAGCAAGAATTTTACTTTTGGGTGCTGATTTCTTATTAATTTTACATGTATGCTTACTTTTTTGCTTTTTTCACAGTGGTTGCAGGGTGGATATAGGTGAATAGGTGTTATATTTCAAACGGTGACGTATTTGGTGGGGACCCAAAGAAAAGGCTTTTAACCACCCCGGCTTTATTTTAAGTAATACTTTTGATAACACTAACATCAATGAGTCTTTGCAATGTAAATGGCAGCTCCTATTGCCAAATCAACTGAAATCAACTTTTTTTCAGACCGCATAATTGAGTCCAACTACCCCTAACAAATCAAGTGTTGCTTTCAGCTATCCAGTCACCAGTTGGTTAATATATATACTCAATAATTACTTAGTAATTTATTATACATGTTATTTTTAATGTAAAACACTGAAGAAATTGCATGATAAAGGTGGTATGCAACACCAATACTATTATTATTATTATTATTATGAATAAATGTGTGTGTCTGTGTGTGTGTGTGTAAGTACGTTATTAAAGTTTATGTATATAGCACTTCTCACGGACAGTCACACGGTCACACGGGGCTTCACCGGCCAAATAAGTAAATACATTAAACAATAAAAATCACAATAAATCACAGTAAATCACAATAAATCATGTGCGCGCATGTGTGTGTATGTGTGCGTGCGTGATGAGCCCCGTTCTATCAGGAAGTGTCGTCTCTTTACTGCCTACCATCCCAACCTCGTTCTTCTGTAGCTGAGCCAGTATTGATCCGACTGCTGCCCTGTGCTGCTCCTTCAGCCTCAGGCTTCTCACAGCCTCGCCTCACCTTACATCACTCACCTCACATTAGACTCTGAGCTTGATATGCACTGTTAGGCTCGGGTACACTCCCAGAGAGAGAACTTGTCAAATGCCAGTTAACATGAGTTCTACCAGAAGGCTGCCCGCTTGATGTCAATCTTGCTTTGGGTGCTGGAGGTCAATTCAACAATGCTGTGCCATCTATTATATGGTTTTGTTTTTGAGAGTTGTATTTGGAAATTGTTATTCTTGTCAGTAGAACCTTGATTACACACAGCAAATTATTATTCTATGTTTTCTCTATCTCTGTATTTGTTCACAAATTCTGATGTTGTGGGTAAATAGTTTCAGAATGGATTATTTCTTAACCTTTTTTTCTGGATTATTAGCTTGCACATACACAGTCTTTTAGCAGGGGTTTTAAATGCTTTGCTGAAGGGCACAGTTAAAGTCATTGTCCAACCCAGCAGATAGTGTTTGTCTTTCCCCTTACCGTACCCACTTATTTTATAGCTAGTAGTAATATGGTGTCCACAGATAAGATATACAGTATACACTGCTCTGACACTATGTCCCTTGACTTTAGAAGGCTAATGTAGCTTAAAGCGCTTTAAAGGACAGTGTCAACATCATGGAAAACCACTTTACCAGTGTAACACTAGATCAGGGCTCCACAGTGTGAGCGTTTCACTCACGTTTGCGAAAAATAGATGTGTGCGAACCATAGACTGTTAAATTATTAAATAAATACAGTTTGAAGCAGAAGTAATTAAAAACCTAGAATGCTTTTTATATTCAAACAAATGAAATCACTTTGCTTGTAAATGTCTCCTAGTATTCCTTTTATTAAAGAAAAACACATTATTTGATACATTTTTCGCCTTAGGAGCACACATGCTCCTTGGGAGAAAAGTTAGTGTCGAGCCCTGTAAATGTTGTGTCATATGCTGCAGTTTTGAGGGGTGGAGAGTTTAAGATGATAGCTTTGAATGAAGTGGGAAGGCCATTCAGCAATTGGGGTTGCAGCGGCCTCAGCAGCCAGGACCAGGCAGTATAATGGTATCCAACAGAGGTCCAGCCAACACAAAGCATGTACACACAAACCTTCCGGTTTGCTCCCCAACCAGAAAGCACAAAATCGCAATAATCAAATGCTAACATTATTAACGATTTAATAGAGTATCTATGATCGATCAACACCAGCTCGACAAACCCAGAACTCCAAGTGATAAGAGGCAGTCTTTCCCCTGTTACATTTAACTGGCCTCTCTAAAACAGAGCTACAGCTCCAAACAGATGCTGATTGGATGTTTCTCAAAGATCCTCCCTGGGGCCCACACTCTCCTTTTTCATAGCTATGTTTAATGTTCATTTGTAGAAGCCTCTATTACAGTGTTATTGCTGCCTCTGGCAAAGGACCCAGCCTATTAAGAGTCCTCAGCAGCTTACAGAAACTGTTGCTGTCCCAAAGGAGGGACAGCAGACTAAATAATCAGTTTCCCATCACAGTGACAATCTGAGCAGCTGTTTGCATCTGAAGGCCTGCCAGCAATTGTCCGTGACACTCTGAAACAGAGAAGGAAAGAAAGGAGGTATGGAGGGAGGGAAAGATGAAAGCAAAGTTCCTCTCTGCTTGATTCAGTCCTCTAAAGGGTTTTGATATTGAGTTCACCATCAGACCAGCAGATGTACAGCATGTGTAGAGACACATGCACAAATACTTAACATCCCTCTGTGGACACACATGTACACATTGAGACAAACTCAGTTTAAGCTGAGGTATGGAATGCAGTACATTCATAGATTAACAATATTTGATTTATGATGCTGATGTACTTCTTTATTTGTTTAGCAACATTTGTGTAGCACTTTGCAGTAAAAACAAAAGGTGTATGACTGCAAACTAACACTGATGTTAAAGACAGTTCTGGAGTAAAGACAGTTCAATGAAAACTTTTACATTAAAGCTACATTGTGTGCATCTAGCGGTGAAATTGTATATGACAACCAACTGAATATTACTTTCTAGCCCCTCCCATTCCGATCGCATTTTAACTCCTACAGTGGCCGTATTATTCCAAGAAGTATGACTTTGTCTGTGAGTGTTCCTTCCAGTGTAATAATAGTTTTACGTTATTTTGGTACCATTTCATTGCTAACATCAGCTGTCAGGTTCCCAAACATATGCAAGCTAATGTTAGTAAAATATCAGTGCTATCGTTATTCTGTATATTGTACGAGATTGTAAGGCAATGTTTATAGCATATATTTCTCTGAGCAGTATGAACACTGTCAATGAAACCGAAATTAGCTCTTGGTATCTCCATTGTTTACACACAGCTGTTCTAGCTGTAGCTAGTCTGTGTTACTACACATGACGTGAGTTGTCTGCCAGGGAAATCACGACACATGATTACGTTTATGTTACAAGGTAGACAATCCTTTTTCATCATTGACGCGAGGAAAAGTATCCTAGACGTTTTTCTAGCGTTATGCACAACCATGCTATAGTTAGCCAAGCAACTATAAAACTTCGAATTTACACAAATAGGCAGAATTACCTGTCGAGAAGAAAGCAGGCAACTTCGGCGCCCCTTTTATGAGCTCTTTCCATCTTGGAAAAGCCACTCCAATATTAATTTTGGTCTTGTTTCTTTGCCTGTCGTGTTATCGTTTTAATTCTCTTTTTAACTACCTTGGCGACTCCGTTACATGTCCTCGAGAATAGGCGCAATCCTCCATTTTCAACAGGCTTTCAAATCTGCCAGCAGTCGCAAGTAATCTTCTCCCCCTCCCTGGCACTGAGTGTAAAAGTGTGAAAGACGGAGGTATGTCCCTCTTTGGCTAATGTATTTTAAAGATGGAGGCGCAACATGGCTACCGCCATTCGAGCGAGTCGCTCGTATGTATTCTGAATGATTCTGAATGGCAGATTCTACGCGTACGAGAATACTTTGATTAGTTGGTGGAAGTAATTACACATGAACGAGCACATATTGGTGAAAGAACAAAGGGGTTTTTGCTAATAATCAACTCAAAAAATTACACAATGGAGTTTTAAGGCCAGTCCTAAATAGTGTGTTTTTAAATAGTGTACATCACCTCCTCAGGCATTTGGTTGTAATTGCACAGGGTATTGATGGAAAGCATTCAGTCTTTAGTAAAAAGCAGTGCTGGCCAAATCATTTGCTGCATTTGTTTGACACCAGGCATGCCTCTCAGCTCAGTAAGGTTTTCACAAATAGTATCATTAAGTAGCTATCTCACTTCAGTTCATTTCTGTAGATGTATAGCTAAATAGATCCTTATATGCAAGAGTGTGTGTGTGTGTGTGTGTGTGTGTGTGTGTGTGTGTGTGTGTGTGTGTGTGTGTGTGTGTGTGTGTTTGTGAGAGTGTGTGTGTGTGTGTGTGTATGTGTGTGTGTGTGTGTGTACTTTTGGTAAAAGAGTATGTTGGAAGAAAGAGTAAGAGCAATAGAAACAATTTAGGAATAAAAAAAACATAACTTAATACTTTAAATGGCTAATGTACTTTAATAAACTGTCTGATTCAGTCTATTACCAGGTTGTTCTAAACATTTGGCATAAGTTTCTAGACTGAAACTTTCATTGAAGTACATACAGTAAATAAGCAAGTAATGACACTGTGTGGGTGTCCTGATTCCCTATAGCTTGCTTTTCTCTGCTAAAACACCTTTATTTTTGAGTCTGATACTTTTTGTATATTAGTCTGCAGTCTTTTCCGGGATAAGTGAAGTGATGAATTTCCCTGCAATAATAACAGCAGTTTCTTAGGAACAAACAGAAGCAGAACTGTGTAATTATTATGAGTATGAGCAAAAGTACAAGCTGAAAACCATCGGGCAGAAAATAGTCACTTATCCTTTCAATTCTGTTGTGAAGGTTTTGCTGGCCACTGTTCAAGTGTTAAAAATAACAATAATCATAAATTGTAATGGCATGTAGTGGCTTCACACAAATGTAGTAGCATTTACACTGCAATAATATGTAATCAGTTCCTTAACAAAGGAAACAGCACTTCATCTAGCTACTAGATTTTCCATCCTCTTCTTGCTTTAATTGAATTGTTTGAAAGTGTTTTATTATTGTCTCTATTTCCAAAAATATAAGTAAAAATAATATTTAATATAATTAAAATTGTCTTTTTTTGATTTTGAAGCTGATGAACAGTGTGGTGACATTCAGATTGTCATGTTATTACAGATGCCACAGACCTCTTTATTTGACGTTCCCATAGAGTATTCTTTTTGACACTGTCAAAGCAAAGGTCAAGATTCCACGTGCATTCACCTTCACCACTTGGCTGAGGTCTGGCAAGATTAATTCTTTGTGTCATCTCTCTATGTGCCAGGTTCATCTTTCTTACAATGGATCCAAGCAAACACAGGAGAAAGGTGTGTGCCGGAAAGTGTGTGTGTGTGTGTGTGTGTGTGTGTGTGTGTGTGTGTGTGTGTGTGTGTGTGTGTTTGTCTGTTTTAAAAGACATTGGTGCAACCATTTTAACAGGGTGACTCTGTTTGTATTAGATGTTCTAACCCCCCCGCTTGCTAAATGGATTTCTGAAGTGGCTGTAGTTGGAGGCTTTCAATCGGATGCAACCTTGAGTCCTTTTTTTATGTGAGCTCTGTAGGATTTAAGTGCTGGTATAACACGAGCACGACTGAATGCATGCTCCTCATTTTTTGAAATTGAAAAATCTCCAAAGGCTCTCCCCATTGTGCAGGCAATTAATGGAATGCTGGCAGCGAGGTTCAGGTGCTTAAAAGTTGTATTTTTTTCTCTCTCTCGCTCTCTTTTTAATGACTAATAAAAGATAATCATCGTGAAAAAAACATCATAATGCTGTAGGCTTCCTCTTTATGCACAATGATGTATAATGCATGCTTTGAAATGAAACGGCAGCGGCCTTCGAACCATTCCATCTCCAAACCTTAGTGTATTTGCTTTGCATGCCACAGTGAGGCTTTTGCATAACAATAGTGAGAGTTCCCATTAACAATGCTTCCCTATTAATTTGATCTTTACATTTTTAAAGTTTGTCCATCAGGCCGCCAAACAATGGGTCCCCCAGTCGCTGATTGGTATTTATAAGTGATTAGAAAGTTTGCAAATTGCCTCTGAAGAGTTCTTTCTTTTTAGCCTTCTTAATCTTCACCTGTGAGCCTCTGCCAGTTTTACCGCTCAAAAACTGATGAATAAACCATTTTATTTATCAATAAAATGTTTTCTTCCCGTGGTATTGGAGATTATTTCCAAATATTTTTTTAGGACAAACATTACCATGTATAGAGTATGCTGATATGTAAGGCACAATCTAAATAGAAAGCCAGTGACAGTTCATTTTACATCAGTGTTTGTTTATTGAAATCATGACCTAGCACTCTGATATCAGATTAAAATAAGTGCCAAAGCTCTCATATTCTTTTTTGCATTCAGATGTATGATAATATCTGATTTAATGCCATAACCCTTGTCAGTGCCAAACATAGCTTTGTCTCTGCTACCCAGAACTGAACTACAGTACCAGTAATGACTCGTGGTCACTCATAGGAGCATGGTCAGTGCCTATTGCATACCAGCATGCAAATTGATTTTCTCAGCGGTGGCAGTGCTTTTATGCGATAATGTTTAAAGTAATTTGCGGGAAAGGTCTTTTAATTTTGAGGAAACGTTCAGCAGTAAAATGAATACTGAAGTGAGAATGAAACATTTTAGCCTTCATTCAACGTGATGACCTAGAATGACACAATCCACACAGGCGGGCAGAATCAGGTTTGTGGTCGCTTGGGGGAAAAAAAAAGTTTTAAATAAGGAAGAATTAAGATTGCATTTACTGTATGTGATGTCTTCAAATGTTTTAATATATTATAAAGCCACTGATTGGTGTGAGGTTATCCTTACTGATGAATCCACTAGTTTTGCCACCATGTAGCGCTGGGCGGGTGTTCATTTTATTCCGACTGCTTATGCTTTTCTCAGGCCTCTTCAGCCTCCGGTCCTGCCTGACTCTGGACTGAATACCAAACTGGCTCATTCCCGTGTTCACTTGCACCTTTTCGTGAAATCTTAGAACACTTCCAAATGCTTTTGTTTTTTTCTTGTGCCCTCAATCTCTCTCTTTGACTGCGCTTTGACAATGCAGGGAAACATACAAGCGCATCTCGGTAAATACGAGTGATGTGATTCCAGAGTTTAAAAGCTTCACATAACACTGACAGACACAACTTGGGGCTGTTTTTGTGACGGAAAGGAAAACTTGTTTAGAAACTGACAGCACTGCATTTGTGTGTGTGTGTGTGTGTGTGTGTGTGTGTGTGTGTGTGTGAGAGAGAGAGAGAGAGAGAGAGAGAAACTGTGTGTTTATGTTGCTTTTGGCAAGTTATTCATTTGTTTTTTTTCTTCTTTTTTTTCTTGCTCTCTGTGTGGTTATCTTTTGAGTTGGTCGGTTTGGAGCTGATGTCCACCTTCGGGGATGCGCATACCATGCATTTCTGAGTATTTTCACCTGAGGCTGCACTTGTTAGAGTCTGTGGATAAATGTATATACATTATTTATACAAATTCAGGGCGAGTGAAAGCAGGTTTAACACATTTACAGAGGAGGAGGCCAGGCACTGCAAGCCATGCTCAAAGTGCGGATTGCTACGCTGTGCGCCGGGGATCGAGCTGGCCTCTTGCCAGGCTGTGACCAGCATCCTTAATGCTGCACGAGAACACTATCATCAGCACCTCAGCAATCGAATAATCCCCCATATTATTTATTTCATGGAGAAAAAGATGAAAAAGATTGTCAAAAGTTTGGTTTGTTATTACATTAACAAGAGACATTTTAAAACCTGTTGGCTATCATTGCTGGATTTTGGTTTTCTAAAAATCCTGAAAATGTAGAAAAAGTTAAAAGCCTGTTATTTATATTGGATATACAGAAACAACGTCAGTTTCTGCTGCACTGTGATTCTTTCAGATCGAGTTTGCAGAGACTCTTACAATCCCAGTATTACCACACTAATAGAACAACCATAAGTCCATGTATTTTTCACAAAACTGTGAATAGCAGAAATATGTTTCAGTAAATTAATATTGTAATATAATTTGTGCTTTTTGAAAGTGTGGGGTGACTGGAGTCAAAAGTTGAGATGGAGTAAACATAGCTGCTCTTTAAATTTGAATTGTTTTTTATATAAATTTGTTTTCGATATTCGGCTTGAAGACTCAAATTGAAGACCTTCATTCAGGTGAATGCATTCACCCAACAATAATTGAGGGTTTGATTTTAAAACATGTATAATTGTTGGAAAAATGTAGCTATCTCATTAGTTCATGATTTAAAAATACTTTTATTAAGTTATATATTCTAATTAAGACTGTTTGATAGCAAGACTAAAACAAAAGATTCAGATGAAAACCAATTCAACCAATTACAAGGTTGTTTTTTTTTAAAGAGTGAAGTTTAGACTTGTGACCAAATTCAATGACAAAATGTCCTTTAATAAAACCTAAAAAGACATGAAAATTACAAATACTGTATTCTGTAATGAAAGTGGAAAATGTCCCCGTCTGCCCACTGGTAGATTCCAGTGTATTTTATGACTTCAGTATTGTGTTATTACAGTGTACATACATATTGTTTGGCTAATTTGACTAGACACTCCCCACTTACCAATCCCCGTTCTCCCATCCAGGAGCCTTCTCCCTCAGAGGTGGATGCCTTGCCGGCTGGTTGTAGTCTCCACGTTCCCATGGAGCTGGAGTTTACAGCTTCCTGTTTCCCTCGCAGCCCTGTGCCTCAGAAAAGCTATGGCCTCATCTACGTTGACTGACCTGGCTGGTGATGGTGATTGTAGTTTCATAATCATTTTTTAATCAGAGTTGGTGAAATGTTTGCTGTGTATAGCTGCTTTTTTTCTTTACTCTTTTCATTTTCTCTCACCTGTGATCACTGTAGAGACGTATGAGTGTTGCATACTGGTTGTAAGTATTTTTAGTGATCTAAGACTCATTCTGCCTTTAACATTGCCTTTATTTTAAGATGCGGCCACATAGTTTTCACTAAAAGTTTATTGTTTTTTTGCATTTATATGTTTGTATGTTTTCATGGTTTATTCTCTTGCTGTACATTTGCTTGTGAAAGCATACCTGTACATTGTCCAGTAAAGTGTGCAATGTGTTACATCAACTAAGTAATTGGGCATGTTTGTGATCCATTGGTGTGAGATTTGAGCTGACACTTTTATCACATGCCATCCACCTTTTCTCCCCCCTGTTTTCCTGTCACTCTACTGTTAAACTATCATATATAGGCCAGAATGGCATAGAAACAAAATAAGATGAACATCTGAGTAATATTGTACAGCATCTCATTTGATTTCTCATCTGATCTCATTCCTACATGTTGATTTACTGAAATGTTATTCGAAGGGATGTTGGAATAGCTGTTCATTTCTCCCACAAAAACACATGTAATGGAACCGGACAGGGTTAGTGTGTGCAGGAAGCAAGAATCTGGTGTTATAAGCATAATAATTATTTATTGAAATATGAGGAAAAATTCAGTTGGCCTCAGAGAGACATCTCCAGGACCGGGGTAGCGATAGGAGCAGTCAGAATGTCAGCAGGAGGGGCAAAAGTCATAGTCCAAGTAGGAGGGAAATAGCATTTTGATCCATCCTGTAGCCATGTGTTGACAGCGTACATGAGCATGTGAATGCACAAAGGTAGTCATTGTTAAATCATTTATCCTGCACACAAGTCTGTGTAGACAGTTAGTTACTCTTAAGCAAAAGATTGGTTTGTTGGAAAGCAAACGGCTGAATTTCAGACCATTCCCTTTAACTTCTGACAGCTGAAGTGACAGAAAACTGTTTCTCCAAACTTTTACTTCTGCAATGACTGCATTAATGTGCATGACTGTATTTCCTGCATGTGGTACTGTATAGAGTTCACCTGTATGTTATATAGTCCAAGGCAGCTGCAGAACCTAAACACAGAATTTGAGAAAGTGGGTGATAATAGATTGTCTGATCAATAGACACAATTAATGAAGGTGTCAGAAAATTGAGTTCTGGAGCAGGGACTGCTTAAAGACATGGGATTTTAAGTGAATTTTCTGTACAATAAACATGCCATTGAAAGACTTTATCGTTCTATGACTTAATTAACAAAATGTCAACAAGTAAACAAATAAACACCACAGATTGTTGTGGGAGGCAAGTGTTGGGACATTTTTTTTAAAAACAGTAACAACAACTACAGCACATGTGAAAAACTCCACATGAAAATAATTTAGGGGGCCATTTTTTTTGAGAAAAAAAGAGCCAGTTTTGTTCATTTTGGACACAGTACTAAGTCACAGCTCACAGGGGGAAAGACGCAGTCTTTGGTATAAGAGCAAACTAGAAAGGACAATGATGCAGATTGAGAAGAAAAACTTGTGTGGCACAAAAATCCTTCACACTTCCTCACTTAAATATGATACTCTTTTCAATGTACTGACTTGCATAAACATTTAAAAGACAAAACATTTGTGGTGATTTCTTTTCTTTTTGAAAGCCCATTATTTTTGCTCCAGATCTGCATCACTGAACTACTTGTGGAAACAAAACAAGAACATGCTACAGTAAACAAATTTATTCTGGCGCGGACACCTCACGTCATAAAGATGTAACACAAAGATGGGAACCCAGAGACGCAATAAATTATCTTCATTATTAAGCGTAACCAGTGACATACTGTACATCAAAAAGGTAAAAGCACTGTAAATAAAAAAGAAGTCTACAAAAAAGGTTGAAGTGAAACGGAACCCTTATACAGCAATGCTTAAGAAACAGATGCTTGAATGCAAGCACACACAGATAGAAATTAATATTTTAAGTGTGATTCCTTTTTGATTTTAGTGTCTCACGACATAATTTAAGTACTGCTCAAAACAAATAAAAAATAAAACACTGTACAAACACCGAAGAACGCAAACCAGAGGGATCTTTTTTTTTTTTTCATTTTGTCGATTTCATTTTTTAGGAAATCATTGCTTTGCAATTTATGCTTCATCACAGTTCTCTCCCATATGACCACATGAATGTAAACACCTGTTGAATTATTCTTTTTTTTTTTTAATTTTTACAACATTAATACTCTATATATATATTTGTACATATTTTCATTCACATCTGCACGGTTAGCTAGCATGGTAATGAAATAAGGCAAGACTCACAGAACTGTGACATCACAAATCTTTTTTTTTCTCTTATAATACTGATTATTAAGGTTTTTGTAATTTCCTTCTTCTGTTCTGCAGCAGGCTTTGGTTTTTCCGGAAAAAGGCAGGGTCGAGCCTTCTCTGTCTCCAGAATCACACTTTGTTTTGTTCCAGTTTTAATGAAATAATAAAAAGAGAGGGTGTTTTTTTTGCAGGAAAAAGGGGCTATAAATACAATTGTTTCAGCTGACATTATTAATTGAATTTATTTAACACTGGTCTTTCTGAGGTACATAGTTTAAGATGATTTGGGGAGGTGGAATAAGAAAGGGGAACCACAAGGTGACCACGAGGAGCAAATGACTTTCATTACAAGAGAAAAAAACATCTTATTTTTCTTCATATTGGCCTATTTATCATTTTGTTCATTAAAGAATGTTCCTTTTTTTTTTTAGACGTTTCTTTTTTAACTGTCAGTTTTCCCTTCTCAGTCAGATCAAGTTGCTGTGGCAGGCGTCTTATGTGAGTTCACAAAATGTGACGGTGAGAGTCTCTGGCCTGGTCGACTGCTTGCCCGTTTGTCTTTACAGTACCAACGACAGCTAAAAGCCAGTTTCAGTGAGAGCATACTGGAGGATCGTCCACCCAAATAAGCCACCGCTCTGTCACAAAACTGTCTGAAAGATGGCCGGTGTTAATCAGCTTCCTTTCTCAGCATTAAAAGCCTCTCACAATGTCACTAGCACTAAAACACTCGAGGGTTGTTAGTTCTGTAAGTTGCAGCCTGCCAGTCTTGATAGTCTGTGCTCGTGCAGGCGATTAGACCCCATCTCGTGCCAAATGCAGTGTTTGTTTCAAGTTTTTATTTCTCCTTTCAATATTATCTTTGTCTGTGTGGTTGAGGAGAAGGGGCTCTTCTTTCAGACATTTTTTTTTTTTTCAGAATAAAGGGATCCATATGCTGTTTTCTGTCTCTGTGCATGTGTGTTTGTCCAAATCCAAGTAACTTGAAGATCAAAATGAGCTAAATATAAACAAGAGTTGCTAAATCTCTGTCCTCCATCTTCCAGGTCACCACTCAGTCAAGATTTGGAGTTTTTGGGCTGTAGCAAAACTCTCAGGATGTCTGTACAGCTGCATTATGGGTAGCGCAGTCCCCTCCTAAGCTCTCTTGGCGTGAAGCATTTCAATGAGCAGATTGTTGCACGGCACGTCGCCGTTCAGGTGTTTGTAGTAAAGGTATTCTTCGGCCTGTAGGCTGATGGCTCGGATCTCTGGCAGCCGGAGGAGCAACTGGCCAAACTTGTCTGTTTGCTGCGGGTAGTTACACATGACGTAGTCCAGCAGCGCTGCATTGACCTGCTCCTGGACGCTTTCTACCAGGTGGAAGTTCTCCAGGTTCTTTACATCTACAGGAGGAAGCAAAACTAAAGGTCAGAGAGGACGGCACTTCATACTTGACCAATCTCTGTGAGTGCTGTTGTGAAGTATAAGAACAAAGCAATGGCAAATAATAATAGAGCCTAAACATGGACATAATGTCAGAGAATTACAGGCCCTCATGTCTCACAAAACAGCCAAATGAGTTTCTAAAGGCAGAATGTGTCCACATCAATATAATTCAATCAGTATGGTAAGATTGTGTACACATCCAGTTTACCTTTGAATATCAGCAGCCTTAATGTCTCATGTTAACTCAGACTTCTTTATGGCAGAAACTATGATTCAACTGATTTATAGTGTCACAGTATCCTCAATGAAACAGTAGGATAGGCCTTTAGGTTCATATTTCAAAGACAAAAAGGTTACAATTATGTGTATTCTCATTTATTAGGGGACAGTACTACAACTTGACATCTTTGGGTTGTGGCTTTTTCTTTTTTTACTTCCTTTTTTACTTTAAAGAGGACTTCAAAATGCACCACATGACGGAATATTGCTCCCTTACTCTCCCCCCCCACCCTGAATCGTCTCTTGAGACGGCGATGTGAGGGAAGGGAGGGAATCAGGTAAAGGCAAAAAAAATAAGGTTCTCCTCCCGAGAGATACATTCCCCAGGAGTCAATGAATTAATTAGGGCAGAGTCACAGTCCTATTAGCACCAGAGCTGCTCCTTAACCTAATGCCTTTGCCATCCTGCCATCCAAAACAGAACGTGGCTTAATTATTAGAAAAACACTTAAACTGTAGGGTAAAGTAAAAGCACAGGAATTCATTTTTATGGGGAGTTTTTATTCACTATTACTTCCTTGTGCAAAATACATTTTGCATCTTTCCAAAATCCTATCTTTACGTGCAGTTATAAGCACTTTTCTTTGCCAATAATAAGCTCACAGGGGGTTTGAGCAGATTATTGCAAGACAGGACAAAAATTTGCTAAATGGATAATAGTGGACCAGAGCACTGTGTACTTGTCATGATTATAAAGCACAGGGCTGCAGAATATTTAATCACATAGCTGTGTGTGTGTGTGTGTGTGTGTGTGATCTTTTATTAATCTGTTTGACCCCAGGTTGAGTGTGCTCACAGTGTGCTAATTTGGAATGACAGAGTCCCTGTGTCTAGTTGACACCTCCGGACCAACACACACACACACACACACACACACACACACACACACACACACACACACACACACACACACACACACACACACTAATCCATGAAAATACACATTTTTCTCACACGGTACCCCCTTCCCACACTCTCACACACACCCCATCCACCCACCCAGAGCATTAGGAGGAAGGAGGGGGAGATAAATCAGCAGCTAATGAGGTCTAGAGAATGAGAAGCAGGTCCTTCAAGGCACTTCCATCTATGATGCACTCTACCATGCTATTACAATCTGTATGTATGTGTGTGTGTGTGTCTGTCTGTTCTTGTGTTGCCTGTGTATGTGTGAGCTGGTGGTAGCGTGTGTGTGCTCACCCTGACCTCTGGATGACACTGCGGGGGGCTAAATAAGGCCAAGAGGAGGGCAGGAAAAGGGGGAGGGGTGCAGCCTGTGACAAAAGAGGCTCCAAACAAACATGACATGTGCTTTTTCCTGCTGCCACTCAGCTGTCTGACCCGCTATCAGACTCCTGAACAGGCCTTCACACCACCAACACCTCCATGAAGCAGTGATATAGCCTAGCTAACCCAGTAGAGTGTGGGCTTTAGGCTTTACTACACAGGCATCCTACGCAGGTCAACAAGAAAAATAATAGACTTGTTTTCATCTGCACATTAAACTAAATGTAGCAAAGACATGGAAATAAAAGTTTCTGAGTTGCTCAGAAACAGAGATGTATAGTAACGAAGTAGAACTACTTCACTACTGTACTTAAGTACTAAAAGGCTATATCTGTACTTATTTTTTTCTCCTACTTCCACTTTTACTTGAGTACATATTTTCGATGAGTTTAATAACCAAGCGGGAGTGAATTTATTTCCTTGTTTCTGCTATGAAAACGAGACGTGTGTGACTCGAACATCTCACATTTACCAACAAAACGTACAGCGAAAGACCGTGCAAAACATTTCAGACTGTCCTTCCAACCTGTATACATTTTAACATCAATGTACGCTCTAACGTTTTTTCGCTCTAAAGTCGCTGAAAGCTGCTGCTGTTTCAATCCTGACGGCTCTCTGCAGCGGGCGGGGCTGCTCCGTTCCCCCCGCGACTGACACGCGCGCGCACACACACACACACACACACACACACACACACACACACACACACACACACACATGCACACACACACACACACAGAGTTTGTGGCACTATCTTTGTGGGGACCCGTCATTGACATAATGCATTCCCTAGCCCCTTACCCTAACCTTAACCATCACAACTAAATGCCTAACCTTAACCCTTACCCTCACCCTAACCATAACCTAATTATATCCCTAATCCTACAACCATGTCTTAACCCTCAAACAGCCCTTTAAACTTGTGGGGTCCAGCATTTTGGCCACACAAAGCTGTCGGGACCCCAAAAGTATACTGGACTCCCGGTTTTTGGACCCCACAAATATAGTTAAACAAGCCCCCCCCCCCCCCCATTTTAAAATAAACTACTTGCAATACTTAAGTACAAAAAATGTTGAATACTTTAGTACTTCCACTTAAGTGTTGTGCTTGAAGAGAGAGAGATCTACTTAAGTCACTTTTTTGATAGAGCACTTGTACTTTTACTCAAGTGTGGGTCTCTAGTACTTTATACATGTCTGCTCAGAAAGTCTTAAAAATGTGTAGGACGTTTTTATGCGTTTTGCTGATGAGGGCTGCAGCCAGGATTTCAGAAAAGAGTCCACAACCCTCCATTGCACTTTCCCTCACCTCTAATTTTGTTTCTTTATTCAGATTGGTCTGTTTATTAAGTTTCCCTAACATAGTACATAGCGTCTAAACCTACTGGAATCATTGAATAAAATAGCCCATTATTTATGCCATTAAATGATTATAGTTTTGTTGATGGTCATACTGTCCAACCAATGAATACTGGACATTAATTAAAGGGGAACATCTTTAAATGCAAAACCATACAAAAAAAAATCTGAAAATTAATTATTAAGGATAACAGTTAATATTAATATGATTTATTTTTTACAAATGTTTTAGGCATTGGAATTACGTAATATGTAAAATCTGTAATGTAATACAAAAAAAGGCTAAATGTTCTCTGTAGTTCACACACCGTTTATAGCAAACATCTCATGTTGCAAAATAAAAATAAAGCGATGTCAGAGCCTCTTCTGAGTTTGATTTAGTTAATTCTGAAGCAACATGACAAGGTAAGCCCAGATCACAGCATAAAGCATGTGAGGTATTGCCATGGTTTCTCAGAAAGATTTTGTCTGCATTTGTGTGTGTCTGCATGAGGGTATACAGTATGCATGTGGAGGGAAATTTGATGGGTGTATGGGTGGAGGTTTGGGGGGGAAACTACAGAGAATTAGTAGCCAATGTCCCTGTCAAGCTAATTAGTGGAAAGTGAGGCAAGAAGACAGCATTTTAATTGCTAATTATTACCAGAGCAACTTTTGAAAAAATAATGAATAAAGGCTTCCAAAAAAAGCACAAATGACAATAGTTAGATATCTGCTACTGTTTGCAAAAACCAGACAAAAAACCCCCACTCCGGTTGATGAGAAATGTTTCTTCGTTTTGTTGCTAATCAAATCAGAAAAGTGGATGGATTCTAATCTACTGATCATTCAAAGACAGGAGAGGGATGATGAAGGAGAGAAAAGGGTTAGGGAAAAAATAATAAACAATTGATCAATGATTCCCAGACAGTGTCAGGTCGGAGCATTAAATGTGCTAAGCGCTCTCTCCTCTTCCTTCAATGCCCACCCCCCCTCTCTTTCTCTTTCCATCTCATTGCTCAGTCACTGTGGGACTAATTATCAACTTTTTTTCACATAAAACAGCCACAGTTCGTTGCAGCGCCGCGTCTGAATACTCAAATGGAAACCCCGAGGTCCTGTAGAATACATTGTTTCATTTGACGGGCGATCATGCTGAAGCCAGCGACCTAACACAAAAGCACACACACACACACACACACACACACACACACACACACACACACACACACACACACACACACATCATTCTCTCTTTCACAGAGCCCCTGAAATCACTGCTGTGCTTTTTAATTAGACTAGATCTGCTGTTTGCTGTGAGAGTGTGTGTGTGTGTGTGTGTGTGTGTGTGTGTGTGTATCCGCATGTGCTTTTACACTCTTTCACTGACCCTTGCAATCCACCTGCTCTAGGGACACACACACACACACACACACACACACACACACACACACACACACACACACACACACACACACACACACAGAGCACATTAACTCATGCAAATACTCGCTCCTTTACTTAACTCTGATCTCAATGATGCCTCGCAGACTGGACACTGTGGTGTGAAAAAACTCTGATCAGAAACATCACTTGGTGTCAATGTTTACCATTCTCTGCAAAAGCAAACAGGCATCACTGTGTTTATGGCTTTAAGAAGCTAAAATGGGAGAAACATATTGCTGTAGATGATGGCAGCCAAACCTGACAATACAGTATATCAATGGTACAGACCAAAAAGTATTAAAACAACCCTGTCTCCTAAAAATTACATTCCCATAAAATGAAACTGCATTCTCAAGTACATTTTCCAGTTTCACAATGTGCACTGGTCGCTGTTTTAAACACGTGGTTAATGTTCAATTGAAACAAAACTACTTGGTTAGGATTAGGCAACACGACTACTTAGTTGGTTTAAAAAAAGATAATGGTTTGGGTTAAAATATGTATGTTTGTTACATAGATTAAGTACGTCTTTTTTTTGTTGGTTGTCACACGGGACATGAACAGCGGTCTCCTGGGTGAAAGTCCTGAGTTATGTGATACACCCCAACCTCTTCCTACGCGGACTTTGATTAGAAACATATTTGTGATGCTTCAAAGACAACGCATTTCGAGACAAAATACGTTTCCCTCGAAACATAATTAAGAATGCAGTGAAAGTGCTGAATAAAAAGGTGGGGGGAAGATCAGAAAAGGCTACTGTGTTGTGCACACAAGTTATGATTTGCCACATGAGCAGTTGCACTTGATTTGCTTAGATATAATCATTAAAAACAACTGTTGTGAAGACAGAAATGTGTAACGCTTAATGAATACAGAAACTCACCATGTCAGTAGGACTGGGTAACAAATTCAATACTTTTAGGCACTGACCGAATTGCCTCCTTAGTATCCAGTATCGAAAAATGCCTCATCATTTAATACCAAATTTCAATACCTAAAGATCAAATCTCACCAGCGTCAGTGAGCCACTAAACATGCAGCATGCTTCTACCAAAATCTGATAATACTGGTGATTGGCTGTCTAACGTTACACATCGTAAAGACACGCAGGAAAAACTCTACGTTACATACAGAGACGGGGCTCACGTAGTAGGAGCTAAAAAATAAAAATAAAAGATTTGTGCCGTAATGTGTAATGTTGTAATTTATTTTTGTTCAAATTGTTTTTAATAAAAGTGGCATTGAAAAAAAGTATCGTCCAGGAACCAGTATCAAAGTTATGGTATTTTTTTAAAGATAGCTCTATGTCAGGCATACCTTTTACCCCCTTCCACACTTTTATTTTCCGTCATGTTATTTCCCCAATACACTATCACCTATTTCCAGTCATGTCGTCTTCATACAAGACACTGCTATAAGGACAACAGTTATATATGGCAAAATAACACCATGGTCTGTCACATTACACTTCTAGTGCTCCAGTCAATAAACCTCTCAGTCACATGCTGCCAAGTCACTGGGCCTTTCAAACTTCACAACATGCATTTTCTTGCTGGGTCCAAAAACAACACATAAAACCATAAAACTCTTGGGTCATAAACGGTTATTGAGTCAAGTGCTGTCAGTAAACTTGGCCAATTAAACGTGAGTGGAAGACAAACCGGTAACTTCCTGTACAGGAGGGAATTAGGGCCTCCTGGTTGGCCAATAGGGACTTTCACAGGCGTTTATACAAGCCCATCAAAGCTAAAGCCTGTTTTACTACTGCAGCGGTGCTTCAAAGAGCGAGGAGTTGAACCTGTGTGCAGGAAAAGTCATCTTTATTGTATCCTACTTGATTGTTATCAAGTCAACATTGTCAATTGCTACTTACTATTCATTATCAATCAAACTTGCAGGGGCTTTGAAAGAAGAGAACCCAATAACCTTTGACTCTGAGTGGGTTGATACTACTAAATGAGGACGAAGGACTGCCTACAATAAGCAAAATGTAGAGCTACATGTTCACTGGGAGAATGTGGCTCTGTGTGTTTTTGTATGTTTTTGAGTGTGTGGTGTTAAAAAACAGGGCAGCAAGGGCAATCAAAGCAAATAAGGTTCACCGGGCAAGGGGCAATGGCCGCATGGTTAACGGGTATCACTTAGGTAGGCTATTATCAGAGTTACGCTGCACTGCTGGGCTTTGTATTGGAGAAAAGCAACCTCCTTTCCCCACATTTTATCCTAACAATAAAATCATGAAGTACACAAACACACACATTACAGCTGCACAAACTCACACACACACACACACACACACACACACACACACACACACACACACACACACACACACACACACACACACACACACTCATATCAATACTCCACTGACAGCAAATGAAAGTGTATGTGTATTTCTTTTTGCTTTACAGGAGGCTCTGCTTCCCTCGTCTATCTATGGTTGCCAGCAAACAAGTTTCCCATCTCCCCGGAGCTCTCAGCTTCCTTGTTTTCCAAGTCCCATTTGGGGAATTCCCTTTGTCAGATACGATGCCTCCATGTTAGAGGCGAGTAAAAATACAAGGGGCGGGGGGCATAAACTGCAGTTGTATGCTCCTTAACATTTAATGGGAGATCTTTGAGACTTGATACATCAAAGGCTAAAAGGATAACTAGCATCGTTAAGTAACTATCCTATCACAGGATACAAGAGAGGCATGCAGCTGAATTACTAATAACAATGACTTGAACTACAGAAAAACACTGCTACATGCTGCAACACATGACTGTTGGAGGGATTAAAGCTGGGATATACTCAAAAAAGACTACAGTATTACATATGACGCATCATTCATTATGGCCTTTTCGAATGGCCACACTTGAAGGCGGGGTAAAAAAGCCAGTTGTCATAGACAGGAGCGATATGTAAAAAACATTTAAAGGCAGGGTTGGTAATGTTGAAAAGCTAGAAAGATTTGAAAGTAGCACCTCCTCAGGGCTCCGTCTAACCCCTCCCCCTGCCCTCGGGGCTCCGACCCACACACAGACATGCATGAGTACAGCTGCGTCGCTGCTTCAGAGTGGAGAAAGGCCCACAATTTTACTTCATGTTTCATTCACCGGTTACCAAACACCTAATATTATACTGAATGTTTAAAAACAAACATGACTACTGTCAGCAATGTGGCAACAACGCATTGGTTCTTTTCCAAGTGGACCGCGAAGCAGTGATTGGTGGGCGTTTTTACAAGATTACAGCAGCTACAGATGAAGGATCTTTTAGCTCCTTTTTCAGAGCCCATAAGTTATTTATTGCTGTCGGGGTGTAAAGGCCATTTAAAAAAATATATAAAAAAGTGTATATTGGAAATAGTTACCAACTCTGCCTTTAAATATAGGGATGATGGCACACACATTCAGGCTGACAGGCATCCATGGTGCTGCACATGTTTTTTACCTATGAAACGTTACACGAACAGTTGTGTAAGTAATGAAAAAGAGAGTTATAGAGGAAAGTTACCTCTGCTCACCTGGCCAATCGTTACGTAAAGTGGGTGTTGACTGTCGGATTGTCCCTTTCAGAAAGTTACAATAATTGTCAGACACAAAGCCCCCTTTTACTGCTGTGGGAATGGTTGGGGGTTAGAGGTTTCAGATGCTCTTCAACCAGCCAACAGGCACTTTGGCTGGAGCATACTGGTGCCCTTAGGCTATAAAATGGGGTTAGGCTAGGATTAATATTGAAACGCCTCATCTTTCAAATTCTGTTTATTGAATTTTATTGTGAATTGGGGTAAATATAATATCTGCATACTCTGCGTACTGGTTATTGCCTCTCCACAACATCATTCATATATTTATTGTAGCAACAACAACCTAACGTACTTCTTGGTGGACAGTTTATCTGAGCCTAAGATAAGATAAGATAACTAATTTGGAATCTTCTTTTCTTCTGTATCTAATGATGTGAAAGGATCTCAGGAAGAATCCTTTGCACTTATTAACTTTTACTTGTTTAACAAAGGCCTCATTAAGCACCAAAGAGTGACCCTTCATCTTGAAAAGTGACCTTTTATTTCATAGAGTTATATATTGTAGCTACATGCCCTCAAGCTAATATAGAGCCCATATCCAGAGGCCAAAAGTCCTCTGCGCTAACAATGCATAATAACAACTGTCTCACAGTTCCTGAAAACAGGCCACAAATGGGAATGTGCTATTGTCAGTGTGTTAGAATAAAGCATGAAGGCTCAATTTGCCCACCGACTCATCAAATCCTCCCTTTAGCCACTCGGGGGGCCAAACACCATGCGGCTATGAAAGGGCTCAGCGGTGCGATGGAGAGAGGTCGAGAGATATTGAAAGGAAGGTAAAGTGCCTTAGGTCCGATAAAATAAACAAGAGAAAAGGCGCTCCAAGCAGGAAGGAGAGAAGCTTCTCTCATTGACTATGCTGGCTGGAAGGTGCTCGGGATTCATCCTGAGGTGAAAGGAAAAACTAATTTACATCCTGTATCAGTTGTTCCTATCTGTGGCTATGTTATATTGGATTTCTAGAGCTTCAACAGATGAGCACAGTGACTGGATAATATGAGTGGGAATAAGTTTTAAAGGAATAGTTCAGACTTTTTGACGTAGACTAGTATTTAAGTGGACCATGTTTTAACCCTAATCTTAACTAGTCATTTTGGTGCTTAAACTTAAATGTCATCGCCACATGACAGTCACCTTTTGACATCTAACCTTAACTGCAACGTCCGCTTAAACAAGCGGGGCCCCGCGATGCACTGTGGCCGGCTCACAGTGACCTTTAGAAGGCTAAACTTAACAGCAACAGCCACTGAAGCGACCAGGACCTCACGGTGCTCTGTAGCTGGCTGCAGTAACCTTTTGTCGACTAAATTTAACTGCTCGCCATAATTTCCTAGGATCTCATACGAATTGTGGTGCATAACTTTTTTCGTAGGATATCATACAAACCCGTTTGTGAGATTGTGTTGTTTTGGATCTCACTTCCTAGAGATAGCGGCTTGTGTTTTTTCCTGGGAATGTTGCTACAGATGCCCAGTTTGTATTACTGCAAATGCAAGGGCTTTCATCAGTGCGCCATAGGCTCAATCACAATTGTGTTACCTCATTTGGTGATAGATAGTCACTTACCAGACATTTGTTTAAAAGGAAATCTTTAAGATTATTACTTTAAGCTGCAATTGATTAGTCGATTATCACATGAAAAAAATAATAGTTAATTCAAGTCACTTAGCAACTATTTTCTGGTTCCAGCTTTACACTTGTCAGGATTTGCTGCTTTTCTGTTTTAAATGTTTTCTTCTATCTGTACATCTTATGCTTTCAGACTATTGGTTGGGGGGAAAAATGGTAATTTAAAGATGTATGTTTGGGCTCTGGGGACTTGTTATCGGCATTTTTCTTACTATTTTCAGACCTGTTATATGTTTAACGATTAATCAGTTAGTCAAGAAACTACCTAGATTAATCAATAATGAAAATTACTTACTAAGTGTTAATTTAGGCTGCACATCTTGCGGTTAGAGATAACCCAGTGAGCTGACAGTTTGTGAGGCAAAAAAGAACAGCTGGAAATTTACCAGCCTCAAAACAACACTTATACTTGTTCAATAGTTCGGTGTTGTGGCTTAAATAATTTTTGTCAACTGGCCCTATTTGCTGCTGTTAATTTCTTCAAGCTGCGGATTCTGGGATAAAAATCATATTGCTGGGGGAAAAACCACATTGTCTCAGCATTATGAAAATCCATTTACCAGAGGGATACTGAGAGATTTGAATCAGCAATGAACCTGTGGTACCTTTAGTCCCCCCACCCCCTTCACTTCTTATTGCCCCTTTCTTTAGTCCCCCTGGAGGCAGAACCAAATGCCTTTCAATGAGCCGACCTCGGACGGCGCGATGCACCCACAGGTCCCTGCTCTCTCACCTTACTAATACCATTTGGATCGGACAGACAGTTACCCCCCCCCCCCCACCCCCCCCTCACCAAAACAGCTCCCAGTCATGTAGCTATATGCAGTTAATGATGCTAACAGACAACGATCCAGACAAAAAGTAACTGTTTGGTGTAATTTGAGGAAATGATCTATGGAGCAGTGCAATGGAAAAAAAAATTGAATTAATTACAAATCAATATGTCTGTACATGTGAGATGACTCTTCAGCCTCTTGCCTGTCAGCAACAGTAGAAGCAGGCGCAGCATATAATGTGTGTGTTGTTGCTGTCTCTTTCTATCAGTGCATGCCTATGAACCTTGTTTACATTCAGTGTACTTTTGCACCCCTTGGCTAATTACACACAGGGTTTGTTTGGTGGTGGAGGGAAAGCTAGGGAGTGGAGGGGCATGTCAACCTTTCTTGTTTATGATAAAGTGACAGAAAATCATTGGGGGGTCAAGTACCCCCCTCCAACCCTCCACTACCCCGAAAACTCCTGCAGCAGCACAGAAGGTGCCTGGTGTGGGAAGCCTCCCCTTTAATGAGACCATTAAAGGGCCCGTCTCTTCGTCAATAGATTTCTCTCATTCTTTCTCTGACAAATTTGAATTAATAATTCAGTGCCATGTGCCAGGGGATGTATATTTTCAGCATGAAGGACAGCTAATCCATAGCGTCATTCCCCCCCCCCCCCTTCATCTCCTCCCCTGCACTCTCTCATTTTACATCTATCCCACTCTCTCCCTCCTCCTTTGCTTTGTTGTCATTTGATGATGGCAGCCAGCAGGTAGAGTGCGGACTAAAGAAAGAGTGTGCCGCATGTTTTCCACATCTTCTTTTAACTTCTTTGTTCTCTGTGTGATTTCCGTCCCCTGACAAGCAGAGTCAACTTAAGTGCAAATTGGGGTTTAATTTATTCGAAAGTATTGGATGGTGGTGGCCGTTCTCTCTTCCCATTCAGGGCTAATGTAAGATGACATGTTTGCACACTGCCTCTCAAAGCTGGACTTGATTTAAATAACTGGGGTTTTACTGGATGTTTCTGCTACGCCAACTGTAAGGACTTTCAAATGCACAATACAAGGAAATGAGTAAATTTGAGGATAAACCACAGACACTTGTTTAATAAAAAAAGATATGGTGAAGTGTATTTGTCTGTGGTTGTTGGGTGTATGTTTGTGTTCTGCGTCCACTGTGGTTTGAGAGTTTTACCAATTTTGATGGAAAACAAAATGGATGTGTTTCATTTTGTGCTCTAGGAAGTACTTAAACTATCCCTCTTTCTTCACTAAATACAATTACCACTTGCATGTCCTTCCAAGACAACTTGATATGAACAAAAGTATGATATTTTGGGATTTTGATAACAGAGCATTCTTTTGTGGTGCTGACTACCTGTTTTTTTTTCTCTTTTATCAAATATTTTTTTGTGGGCAGTTGTAAGGTATTATATGAAGGTTGTTAAGTTTCCATGTCAGACGTCACTGAGCGCTGTAAGAATTTAAAGGCGTACAGTGTCATGCCAACAGTAGATATGGATATCAGTGCCAGGTGGCACTAAAGTACCGCTTTATGCTCTGAGGCAGCTTGCACAGGCCAAAAGCTGGCATGACAAATGTCTGGCAGTGCCCAGGAATATTCCTTTACATTACACAACATTATTTTCTGATGATATGTGTGTGGAGAGAAGGTTGATTGATGAATTCCCTCTTGTGTGTTGCCTCCCTGACCCTTTTTTTCTAACATTTGCCAGCAGCTCTAAATGTTTCCATTGCACCACCATGTTATTGTTTTTTCAGTTTTTTTTTTTTTTTTTAACGCAATACAAGGACTAGCTATGCTCAACATGTGTGTGTGTCTTTGCGTGTAAGACAGCGGACTCACAGGGCTTTGTTGCTTAAAATATCCTTCAGGACAAGAACGAAGAGACAAGAAAGGAGCTGTGATGGTTCAGGAGTGGGGGGTCACAGAGAGGCTGGGGTCCCAATGTAGGGAAAGAGAGAGAGAGAGAGAGAGAGAGAGAGAGAAAGGCTGCGACAACAAGAGACAGCGAGCCAGACCACCTGTTGGATCATCTGTGCTTTAAAACGTTTAATCACTGTCTCTGGTTACGCGTGCACACATGCCACAGCACGCACACGCACACACACACACACACACACACACACACACACACACACACACACACACACACACGCACGCACGCACACACACACACACACACACACACACACAAAGAAGCTCAAAGAGCAACGGGAAATGGGTGTATAATCTTATAGCAGCCACCTGACGACCATATAGCTTACCACCACCATAGTTTAAACACATGCCTCTGCACTGTACACATTCACACAGGAACACAATGGCTGACAACCCGCATGCCAGGCAGTACTGTGATGCCATTGAGCTCCATTCGTGATATAAGGGCGGTAGGTGAATGTAGAGGATTATTTTTACTTCTACTCTAATCGTCAGCGTTTTTTCATGTGTATGCTCACACGCTTGCAAGAGTAAAGTCAGTCAGAAATCAGTGACAAATGAGTTTCATTCTAAAAACAACATTTTTAAACTACAAAGAGAGTAATTTAAATTACAGAAGTATCCTAAATGGGCATTAAGTCTTTTCAAATAACTTAGTGCATAATCCCTTTTATCTTGCTCTAGCTCATTACACAGTTCATTCTATGCCTTTGTCTTTTACGTTTCGCGTGTAGTAATGATTGTCCAATAAGTAACACTAATGACACACAGTGAGCTTTAGCAGTTATAAATGGTGGGTCATAAAGACTTGTCTTTGCTGCAGAAACAACAGTTGCAGCAATAATACTGTAGCTCTTACTGAGACATTGATTGAAGGAGTGAAGCCATTCACATTTATAACTTTACAAATTATTGACAAGGCGGGTGTGTTAAGCTGGGGCTCCATCTGATTGCATTTGTATTTTTGAACATCTGACCTTTGATACACTTAAAGACTGAGGGGCCACACCACAATCCTTTGGCTAGATGCTATGGTGTGTGTTTATGTGTGTGTGTGTGTGTGTGTTTGTGTGTATTACATCATTATGTATATCTACTTCATATAAATCTATATATATATATATATATATATATATATAGTACAGTAAGTGTGCACGCATTTGTTTGTGTGTGTGTGTCACACACAAACATGAGAGCAAGAAAAGGAAAGAAAAAGCCACTAAGTCTAGAGTGATTGCTGGTTGAGAGAGCTCTGTGGGGGTTTGTGTAACTCTTTGCTGCTGTATGTAATATTTAAGTAAGGAAGAGGCAGGCAGACTGATCAATACGCTGCATGACTGTGGCAGTTGTTCTTTCCCTGCTGTCAAACATACACAGACACACATCTCGCAGCACTGGTGTAAATCTCCAGCTTGTGAGTCTGTCTGTCTTTCTTAGTTTACAATGCTCTTGAGATCATGATTTTTGTCTCAAGATGTTTAAAATGGCTATTGAAATGTTGCCTATGACATTAATAAATAGTAATGTCTACCATAACTTAATAGTAGGTTGTGCAGATTGAAGCTAGTTTGGTCAGTAAGATAGAAGTAAGGTTACATGATGCAGAATAAAAATAAACTAATTATTTAGCTGCATGAATTCACAGCCAGGGAGTAGATGGTTTCCAGTCAACAAATCATTCAAATCACGAGTGGGATTTTCTGCAGCACTCCAGTGTATGCACAATTTGTTCTCCGAGTCTGTTTTCCTTGACTAATGTGAGCCTGTTCGCCGCAGGGCCCTGGATAGCCCAAGCCTGTCCTCCCTACCCCAAACAGACATCTTTTAGCCTCTAATTGGAGAGGAGTAGCAAGCTAGCTAGCACAGCACTGGGACCGGAGATGCGACCACTGAGAATGCATTAGCATTAGCATTTCAGCGGACCGACCTGTACATAATGATAACCTCAAGCTCTGGCCACTGGGAGCAGCCCCTGTTCACACACACACACACACACACACACACACACACACACACACTCCCTGCCCCCGTCTTTCCTTTTGCACGCAGTCACGTAAACAAGCAAGTGTAATGCAGCCCCAGCGGTGGGCTGCTCGACGATCGAGGGAGGGAAATTCTGTTGCTGCCGTTCGGCTGAAAAGTGTGTGTAATGAACTTGAGTTCCATTGATCGGGACTGAGAGTACAGGACCGGGGGCTGTTTGTCCCAGAAGGTCTGCGGTGCCGCTGCTCGGCAGCCCCTCATAAATGTTTGAGAGGCCTCAGCCGCTCTACATCCACACTACCTGGGTTACAGCACACACACATCTAGGTTGATGCTGATGATGGATGGTCGGTGGTGATGGCCAAAGAGATTGATCGTTATTTTAGCTTTATGACGTTTTGTTGGTGTACAGTATGTGTGTTTTCACGGCAAAGAAGGTGTGTTGACAGTGGAGCTCAAAGAGATTCAAGAAAAGTGTAGGCACTTTATATGTATTGTGGGAAAAAGGTATTCAGCATGAGAATTTTCAATAAAAACTTCCCTACCTGTCTCTGTACAGGTGCAGAGACTCATATTTGCAAGCATGTGCTAATTTGTTTTGGCGAGCTATACTTTCCTGTGCTGTACCCTTAAGCTCTTAGGCCCTCAACTGCCCCCAAAGCCCCTATATGCTGTATACAGGATTGATATTACTGCAGATATCACTTAGAAAACACCTGATGTGCCGGGCGGACCATCCACGCCGCCTTTTGACTACTAAGTACCAGCTGGCGGGAGGTCCTCTGCGTTATGCAGCCGGTAATAAAAGTTGAACATTGATTTTCTGTAGCAGCTTGTAACTGTTAATGTTGAGACATCAATAGCAAAAGCAAAGCGCTGGTGCCTTAATAGGAGACCGAGAATGTGGAGGGCGCGAGCAGAGGCTGACTCTAAATCACAGAATCTATCCCTGCCGATCGATAGGACAGTAACTGCAAGTGTCCCTCTGCTTTCCTAATGTTTTATAATAAACTGACAGCCTGTAATAAGGCCAAGGGAGAGGGAGAATGAGAGGGAGGGAGGAGAGGAGAGATGGAGGGCAACAGTTTCTCCATAGCTTGCCCGTCTTAAATCACCCCACATGGGAGTGCAGGAGAGGAGCAGAGGAGGTAGAAGGGAGGAAAAGGTTTTTTCTTTAGTGAAAAAAAACTTTTACAGGAGCATTTGTCTGGTTGTACTCACTGCTACGGTAGTTAGTAAGTGTATTGATGGGGGGAGGAGAAATTTAGGGGATATGTCCTGTATTGCTTCGGCGGGGCAGTGAGTTAAAGTGTGTGTGTTAAATCCTACTGCCACCGTGCAGATGTCACAATATTCAGGTAGGGGTGCAGGGTTTGCTGCACGTGTTGTGACTGTTACTGGGTGTGGATAGTGCAGAAATTCATAAAAAGATGACTACTGTTGTAACGCTACTGGTAGACGATGAGAAAAGTTGCTACTGTATAATCACTCTGTTGCAGGAGTGCTCTGATGCAGTGGTGTAGTCCAGGGTATACGCTGGTATACGGCGTATACCTACTTATTTTTCAGTCAGCATTGCGTATACCCACTTCTAAATCCCCCCTGATGCGCACCATTCAGTAATATCTGTGAGCCAGATTGCCCATTTTTTCCTCAAGGATAGTGAAGCCATGACCCACCCTCCTCTGCCTCTAATTGGCTGGTACTCGCTGCTTTCACTGATTAGATTGGTTAACTTTAGGCATGAGGACTGATGAGCCAATCAGAGGCAGAGTAGGGCGGGTCATGCCGAGGAAAATATCGCTAATACCTCAGGTGCCAGTGGAAAAAAACAAAAAAAAAACTCAGGTGCCGGTGCCACTTGACTACGATAACGGCAGCAGACCAAACAACAGCTGAAGAAATAACACAAGCGGCGGTGTGCCACCCCAGTTGATGGAAGACATAATTCTGAGGTAAGTTTTAAGGTGGTTTCCAAATGAATCATTATTTTAAACTACTGGCAAATTGCCAGTGGCAATATGACTGCACATTTAGAGGAGAAGAGATAACACCATGTTTGCCTCATGATAAATACATTTTACATTCATCCAGGCTGCTTGTGTGACCAGTAGTAACTACAAACTGCTCCTAATCAAGTCATGATCATTTTATAATAGTGAGCAAGTAGAAATGACAGATTTTTGGGTAAACTAAATCATAGTCTTACGTGTCGCTGTTTCTAAAACAGGGCTTTTTTCGGGACTACTTTAAAAAAAAAAAAGAAAAAAAAAAGGTGAACACTGAGAGTATACCCACTTCTCCAGGGACCACTACACCACTGCTCTGATGTGATAGCGTTGCATGCTTTGGATTAACTTGTACAGTGTTACTCCATTTTTTGTTTGCTCATTAAGTTATCATACTCATCAAGTTCTTGTAATAAGAACATGTGACAGAATTACACTAAATATTGTATATATTTGAAACCCAGGTCTCCTCAGTTCTACATTGATACACTCATTCCTTGAGAAAAACTATGACACACAATATATCCACTGTGCTAAGATGCAATCATACAAAATTTGAAAGCTTAACTGTAGTTTCACATTTAAGGTCTCTCTGGACTTTTGAAAATACATGTAGATCAGTAATATCTATATTCCCTAAATACTTTTTTTTGGTGTTAAAATACAGGACTGTTCACCTGCTAAAGTATACTTGAAATTACTTTTGTTGTCAAGTCTTTTGGAGTCTTTTATATGTGAGACACTGTGCCTGATGTCTATTCTTTCTTTACTATGGTTTACAGGAGTATTTAATCCCCATAAATATGTTTTATTCTGTTACATTCTTAGGACTCAGTTGTAGACCTACCAGATCGACCATGAAGAACAACAATGATATGGCTCTTTTGTCTTATCACTTATTTACCACTTAAGTGTTTAATGCTGGGCTCTGTCAATAACCCACCCATTATGTTGCTTTACTCTCTGATAACTGGACTTGTTTGGAACAAGATAAAGTTTACAAGATTAACAGTGTCAACATGACCACCATATAAATCCTTGTAAGAATGTGATAAGGCCTAAAAAAGAGAAGAAAAGAAGGCAAGCTTGAGCGGTAAATTGGAAAGATTCTTTGGAGATAATCAGGGAAATGTCGAAATCCATCAGGAAACTGTAATGTAGCTCAGGTGAGATGAGACTGAGGCTAAAAGGGGAGTCAGGTCAAGGGTGAGATGCAGTGATTCCCGATATCCCCACCAGCACAACTCACCGCAACTGCTGCAGTATTGCCAGGTAATAGTGGCTGGCTGGAGAACTGGGGCTTTTATTGCTTGATAAAGTCTGAAAGCCTTTTAGGCAGCCTCATTACATGGAATTCCCTACAAAGTGGCGGCCGGCGTCAGGAGCCGACTGCACGCCATGTTAGATTTCTTATGCTAAAATTGACAGAAAATAGGCAGAAGTATTAGGTTCATTGCTTTAGGACACACTCCTACTACTCCTACTCCTCATGAGATGAAAGAAAATGAAAGAAAAGTCAGGACCTTTAAACATGATTAGTTGGGTTTGGCTCTTCTGTTGGGGACAATATTTTTAGTTTGTTTCCTGCATCACAATGCCTCAAGGAAGCTGACAGAGGGTAAAAAGATTTGTTTGAAAGATTAGCGTCCAATACTTCTCAATCAGAACATGTTTGCAGAGCACTTCACCAAGTTTCAAAACAGAGTGATGGAAAAGCACTAAATGCAGTTGCTCTGTGCATGGATTGCACTTTATAAACCTTATACTGTACATACATTTATGGTCTTAACCCCACTTCAATAACCGCTACTGTATTTTCATTGCTGCTGTCATTGCACCAATCCATTCACTGAGTATGTAATTTGTAGGACACGCAAACATTAGTCAAGGGGCTGCTAACCTGTATACTGTACATACATACATGCTATGAAGCATGATTCGTGCCACATTTCAAGCACATGTGTGACACAGAATCTGGGTATTTTCTTGAACTTGTAGTGTGGCAAAAATGACCATTTGTAATACTAATGTCTGCAAACTACATGTTTCTACTTAAAGTCTTAGTCTACTGTCTTCACATGTGACTTTATCTCAGATTTTTTTTGCCTAATCCAAATACAGCATACATGTACTAGGTTGGAAGTGAGTCCCAACAATGTGAGCACATTTTTGACCCCACAGTGTACACACAATGTATTTGTACTACTATAATGTAAATAAGCATGTGCTACTTAATAACATCCTTGGGAGATAGTCTTTTGTTTACACCTGTAATTTATGCTGTTTTCTGCTAGAGTTTGGAGTTTCTGTAAATTATTTGTACTTGTAGTTTGTTTTATAGTTGGCAACTGTACCTACAGTACAGCTTAAAGGTCATTTTAGCTGTATTCCTTTTAAGCAACACTGTCTAAATTCTGGAAAATACATGCTTTACTGGCTGATCCTGATGTTCCCTGGTCTTTCTTGAGAGCAGGAAAAAGAGTAACATTCCATGTTGAGTCAAGGTTTCCCATAACAACCCATGCACACACAAACCATACCTTTATACATGTATTGATCAGGTCAAAGGTACAGATGATGACGCCATTCTGTTGACTTACAGCCCAGTAAAAAGCTTGGGTCCCACACAGCAAGCAGCACAAAAAAGGGAGAAAAGTCCCTATTATGTTGCTTTTAATTAACTTGTAAAGTGTTGTTCCGCTTATATGCTCCATTATTTGGCCCCTACCTTGGTCTCAATGGGTATAAATATTAAACCGTCGCTGCATCTCGATGTTAATCAATCCCAGACCGAATTCTAAATGATGCGGTTCATTTCAGGAAATAAATATTTGCCAGGCTTTATGGGGGAGAGGGCGGGTGGTGTGCATGAATTAGCCAGCTCCCTTGCTTGCTGGCTAGGGATCAGGGCATTGATTCTGAGCAGCTTCGGCTGTTGCTTAATTAGGATGTACTTGTCTGGGAATTACATGTTTTTTTTCTCTCATTGTCTGAAGCGAAATATGATAGAGAGAGAGAGAGAGAGAGAGAGAGAGAGAGAGAGAGAGAGAGAGAGAGAGAGAGAGCGAGAGAATACTTTTTCCCATCAAGGTTAATCACGTTTGCTGTGTTTGTGTTGTTGTCAGCAGATTGCTGTCTGACCTCGCGGTGCACAAAACCTGTCTTCGGTGTGTGGCGCACTAAACATGCTAATGAGAGATTTCTGCATAGGAGTATGGGTGGTGCAGGGGTTGATGAAGTGTAGGAATCGAAAGGTAAATGGAGAGGTGGGTTGAAGCAACAAAGAAAGATGGGGGGAAAAAAATCAATGTTGAGTCACTTCTGAAATATTTGTGTGTGTCAATTTCACCTGTTTTCAATAATTTTCTACTTATTGCCATATTTTTACAAATTTGAATTCAATAAGATTCCAAAGTCATGCCACTTCATCTATTTAGAGTTTATCTCAGCCCTATATTATACTAGTTTTCAGTTGTTTTAAGCGGAAAGTACAGACAGACACTCAGCACAAGTTTAAATGACTGTAGTTAAGACATTTTAAGAAAGGAAAGGGGTGGAGGAAAAGCTGAGGGAAGGAGAAAAAGAGATGAGTGGCGGTTCAGATGTGGGTGAAGATAATCAAGAAGTGATGGAGGTGCATGTGAGGATTAGAGTGCGGATTGGGCCGCATTTTTCTGTCCGAGCCCGGCCCGCGTCCGACAGAGCATGTACCGAACCCAGCCCGAGCCTGACAGGCATTAAGATATTTATGTCCAAGCCTGACCCCGACACAGTTAAAATCTTGTTTTTTCTCATACTGACACATAATGACACATACGTTTGTTAGTGTGGAAAGCCCGCTTTTATTAAGCAACTGTAGGAAGGCATTCGGAAATGTCAACAGATGAGCGCATCAGCGCACACGGAGCAACAAGCACACATTAACACAGGCACGCACCTACATAATAAGCTTTTTTAAATTTAAAATGTTCAATGCCTTATCGTGCTGATGTGACCGAACCCAACCTGAACCCGAACATCATTTCTAAATATCTGTCAGAACCCGGCCCGTCGGGTACCGTCAGGTCCCGATGGGTCCCGACGGGTCCCGACGGGCTCGGTTCGGGTATCCATCCTCTAGTGAGGATGGAGTTGTGATATATCGAGGCATACAAAGATGGATGTGAAAAAAAGAGAAAGGGCAGATAAATGAGAGAAGAGACAATGCAGACGGGGTGGATGGATGGTGAGGGATGGAGGGCGGGAGGGATGGATAGGTGGGTGTCTCTAAACTCCGATCTCAGAACCTGACTAATCACTTGACAGACAGTTAATGTGGTGCTGATGCTGCTCTTGAATCACTGGCTGTCATGGTTTCTTATGAAACTACTGATGTCTGACCACTGACCTACAATAAACAACAGCTAACATTCCTGTACATGTCATTTCATCGTTTTGAATATTTATTTCACTGTATTAATTGGCTTTATATTGTAAACATTGTTATTTGTTTAGTTTTAAAATAAACTCAATGGTTCCACTTTTAAACAGCATATAACGTTTCAGATATTAACTGTACTCTACAGGCACAGAGGAAAATGTGGATAATTTTCTATTCATGTGTTTAAATGCATACAGGAAAAGTCTGCTTTGGACACCTGATACTAGAGCTGCAACTACCTTTCTATTTTCCTGGCCATTATTTACTATTTTTCTGACATATTTTTGACCAAATGATTAATTGATTATTTGAGAAAATACAGGTAATTAACAGATTAATAAAGCCTTAATTGATACTGAAATGATATAGTTCAAATAAACTGCTGGAATGGGCAGAATATACATGCATGACATTATAGATCAGTGTATTCTTTTTAGAGTTTGGGGTTCCAGACTAAAGATAGAACCACTTACAGTATCCATGATGTAATCCATAAAATGCATACAATACAGTTTGTTGACCTATTCCTTCATTTAAAGCAACATAAGGGGAAACACATGGAAGTGAAGTTTACATAGTTAATGTAACTACTAATGTGACTTCTTTAAATAAACCTTCGCTACAGAGGAATAAAACACTAGCCTAAATTCTCCACATTTGAACAGCTTTTCACTGGCGTTGTTCCTTCTAAAGGCTTCAATATGGGAGCATTATTTAGGGCTATGTCCACAAATCTGCTCTCTCCGCTGGGAGCATTTACCACCCCGCGCTGGTCTGGCAGCTACTCTGGTTCTCCTCTCGGCTGACAAGGACTGGCAGCGCCTGTCTCACCCAATTACACCTGATGGGGTCTGACCTGCAGAGCTGGGTTAACTGGTTGCTGGCTGAACACTCTCTGACCTCTGTCACTGCATCTGCTTTGCCAGTATGGAAACTGTCTGTGTGATCGTGGCATGCATCAGGCATACATCTGTGTAAGTTTTGGTGAAAGTTGATCAGTAAAGCTTGTTATTTTTTTCTTTTTCCATTGACAGTTGTACTTATTTTTTTTTATTTTTTTTTGGGGGGGGGGGGGGGGAAGCAGCTTTCAAGCATCACAATATCACAGGACTTACTAATTTTAGGAAGCACATGCTCCATAACTTCCTACCTGGGATCTGCCAATACAAACTCAGATGTACTGTACAGTACAGTGCAGTTGGGAGTTAATTCCCCCTAAAGTGTAAAGAGTCTTTTTTTTCACTTTCCTCAGCCTGAATTTGATCTTGTGACCCATTTCTCACCCCTGGGCCTTCATGTCACTGGTCATATAAACAACAACCTGGCAGTCTTTCTATTAGGCCTGTAAGCCTTTTAAAGGAAATCAAAGTCCCATTAACAGTGTTCTGACACCATACAACTACTAGTAGTAATCCTTTACTGAACTCTGACCCACCGAGCACTCACTCTCTCTCTCTCTCTCTCTCTCTCTCTCTCTCTCTCTGCCGCGTTGTGGGTCTGTTGCTCAACACCCAACAGACACAATCATTGCTCACAGTCCTACAAACACTTAAGAGATCAATGCTCTGAGAGTGATAATCTCCTCCTTGAAAGAGGGTGAAAGCCTTCACTTAAGACAAGCAAAAAGTGACAGGGGACAGAGAGAGAGAGAGCAGAGCGATAGAGAGACAAACACACGCACACAGATCAGGGCAAGTGTCTCCTCTCAGCTGGAGTGACATCTATATCCCTATCTTTATCGACAACTGGCCTAACTTAGAGCTCTTCTGGCAGGGAGGAGGTGACCCATCCATCCATCGAAAGAGAGAGAGAGATGGAGAGAGAGAAGGTTGTTGATAGAGAGAGAAATACTGAGGAAAATCGAGACTCAAACTGAATGATAGGGAAATAAAAAAAAAAAACTCCATGACTCACATGGGAGAGCAGTAGTTATAGTTGTGGTACTAGATTATGTTTAACAGTTCTTTTTATTTATTTATTTAACATCCAATGCCAATGTTTTTAAATGCTTGCTTTCTACAAAATATCTACGCAAGCATGGTTAAGGATAGGGTACTATCATTCTAATGCCAAATTAAAGTATTAATATTTCCTCAGACATAATCAAACAGTATATACAGTATAACAGTAAAGTAGAACAAAGAGTAGTTCCTTGTATCAAAGCTGTGTCATAATGAATACAGCCCATTTATATATTAGCCCCAGCTGAGAGCACAGTGAACAGTGTTAGAGGTAAACAAAAGCTAATACAAAAGGGAGAGTCTAATCTTTGTTTGAGTCAGTGAAGAGCTACTTTCATGCCTCATTTCACTACAATCATTAATTGGCTCTACGTGTAGTTCAAAAGCAGCTGTGTGAACATACACAGATGAGTGAATGCAGCCCCTGCTTTCTCATTTCTGCACACATTATGCACTTTCCCTCAGGTAAATGTATGTATCTCAACCTCACATCTCTGTTCAGCTGTGTAAGTTATTAATCAGATCAATTCTAAATCTCCTGACTTTACATTACTCAAGCCCCTCCCCATCCCCCACCACCAACACTGATCCCCTCAGCCAGCTCTACGGCGTCAGTGTCGGGCTTCTTTCACAGAAGGCCTGAACAGGCACTGCCGGGGGCGATACACATCCCTCAGGTGAGCCTTTCATTATGGATGATGTTTCTGCCAAATTATTTAGACCCTCAGCCACAGCAACACCCCTGCACCATAAAAAAAAAAAACAACACAAACAAACGCATGCATGCACACAGACACACACACACATACTCCAAAGCCCCACTGCAATCTACCCCATTCCTCCCTCTTTCTTCACTGAACCAAAGACACCACTAACACAAGCATTAATCCGGCCTGATCACCTCAGTGCGTGTATGTGTACTGTGTGTGTGTGTGTGTGTGTGTGTGTCTGTGCTTTTGTGTAGCAATTCATTAGTTCCTCTTTCTTTGTTTAGATAAGGTAAAGAAGTGAAAGCGTGACCCTTGTGGATTACAGGTGGATGAAGGAAGGGGAAAACTGCCTTGACATCATTGGCTTCAGTAATGTAGGATGTTTAAAATATGTTTGGTCAAGTCTGTGTGTGTGTGTGTGTGTGTGTGTGTGTGTGTGTGTGTTTGTGTTCCTCAGTGGCCATTTGCTCCAGACTTGTTAGAAAAGAGACAGAGATGACAGTCTCCTGGCAATGTCTGACCTCGGCTTAGAGAGTGTAGAGCAGCTTTGGGATCTAAACACACGCACACATGCACGCACGCACACATGCAAGCACGCAAGCACGCACAAACGCATACACACACACACACACACACGCACACACACACGCACACACACACACACACACACACACACACACACACACACACTCTCACACACACACACACACACACACACACACACACACACACACACACACACACACACACACACACACACACACACACACACACTAATTTGGCTACTTATCCTTCCACTTCCCAAATCCCATGCTCCCTCTCTCTCCCCAGCCTCAGCTCCCTTCCACCCATCCCAAATGCTTCACGGTACCTGCCTCCCACCAATTCCCACTCTCTCCCACTTCATCATCCTCCTATCTCCTCTTCTTCCTCTTTTCCCCCCTCCTAGGTTGAACCCCAACTCCCTCCTTTCCTTTCTGACCGGCCAAAGCTCAATCGCAGAGAAAAAAACGAACTAAAAATCTCCTTTAAACCGATTGTTTAAAAGACAATTACTCCCATCCCCTTGCAACTCCCCATCCTCACTGTCTGGTGAAATATTTTCATACAACCATCTCACATCTTGGCTTGTTCATACATCCCAAAGCTAAATAAAATACATTTGTTTCTTCTTTTTTTCAAACGTGTTCTTCCCTTAACCATGCATCTCTCATAATTTATATATTGAAATTGATGCTTCTACCACTATTGTACAACACTAGAGAGCAACAGCTAAATTACAAAATGTAAACTGTCAACATTCCTTTTACATTCCCACAACTGTGTATTTATTTACAGTTGTTCTGAATAAAAGGAAACTTGAATTGCATAGTTAAGTGTAAAAGCAGACCATACCTTCCCTCTTTCCTTCCTCCCTCACTTTCTCTGCTATCCCTTCCAGACCACTGGTCACTTCCTTCTTTCCTCCCTCCCTCCCCTCCCCCCCTCCTCTCCTCCTCCTTCCGTCCTTCCTACCACACACACCATGCCTCTCCCCCCTTTTCTTACTTCCATTTCCTTTCTCTCCCATCCTTCCTGCCTCTCTCGATCACCTGCATAACTTTAATCCTCATACTCTACTCATACCTCAGGAGCCTTGACTCTTCATGGGGCAGGAACAATTGCCCAGGAACCTTTTACTGTATCTCCCCCTCAAATGTTTCCACTTCAGGGCTTTCAGGGACTCACCAAGGCTGAATAGGACCAGGAACTTGAGGCAGACAAACTCCCGTTGGTCTAGCTGCAGGGAGCGTAGCTTGGCCACCAGCTCTTGGGCGTGGCTCAACAGGTTGTTGAGGGTGGATCCCGCCTGTGAAGCAATCACTGCATAGTCCACCTGTAATAAGCAGAAAGGGAGGGAGGTAAGGAGATGCTCTGGAGGCAGAAATATGGATTACAGGTTTACTTTGATTCATGGATGTTGAATTGAATGTCCAGATAAGTATAGTTTGTTAGCAACCTGTAGGGTAGGCTAGATAGCTAAAAAGATACAGTGGAGCTACAACAGACTTATATGTTATGAGCTTTCCCTTCTCTTACATTTCGGTTTTTGTTTGCTAACTGTAGATGTTTGTTCTTTGGGTTGCTTATCTCTGCCCATTTAAGGGTTATTTTAACCAATGAAAATATATCTAAAACCCCAATGCGCAAAAATTATTTACAGCTATACAACACATGACTGTACCCTGAACACATCACCACCATGAGTTTCATGTAATGATTTTTTCATCCCTGTACCTGCTCTACTGCACTCTCAACAGAGTCAAAAGCTTTGGTCTGTCTGTCAGAGTGTGAGACACTGGTGGATGTGTACAAAAGTAGCTGCAGGCAGTAGGTTTTTGCAGTTTAACAGTTTTTTGTTTTTTTTATGACAACATGCTGTGGGCGTATATAGAGAGCATGGGAGTTCACCTCCAAGACCTGCCAGATTTGACTTCTTTCTCTCTGTTCTGTGTTATACAGCAAAATAATAATATGCACGCTGAAACATGACAAAAAAACAAGATAAATAAATAGATAGATAGATTTCCCATAAACCCATTTTTCTTGGGTGCAACGATCCGTCCAAACACACACACACACACACACACACACACACACACACACACACACACACACACACTTCCTTTTCAGATACACATTTGTCTGGGAGGCAAGTCCTTAGCTGCCACTCAAAGTAAGCAGGACCATATTACATTTTTATATTTATTGACAATTTATTACCATAATTGACTGTGCTAGGGTTTCCAGGGGAAGATAGATGTCGGCGTGCGCAATTCCTAAAGCTCAGGGAGAAAGAGGGTCCCTGTGAGCCCTTATTTGCAATTAAAAACCCCTGAATCTGGAATTTTTTTATCCAGTAAATAGGATGATTGGAGCCTGTTTTCATCAGTCTAAGGAAGGAAAGGGTTAAAGTGAGGTAAATGTGAACAATTCCTCATGGTTTTCCTGTCTCCTGTCTTCTCTCCTTTTCTTTCCTTTCTCTTTTACTACACAACTGTACCTCTCTCCCGATTTATCTTTAACTCCTTTGTCCCTCTCTCATTCCTTCTTCCCACCTTTGAGGCGGTTAAGAGTTATGACTCGGTGAAAAGCAGACACTGCCCCCCTTCCAAGGTGTCAATCAATTTACATAAAATCAACTGTGCATGAAATAACTTCATTGAAGGATTGGACTGTTGATGGTGATGCCTTGGGTTATTGCCTTCTAGCCTTAAGTAAAAAGAGAGAAGAAAAAACGCTATAATGTCACTATAGCAGACATAGCACTAACCCTGGTGACCTGGGTATCAGTCAATCAATCAATACTACTTTATTATCCCTCCTGGAGAGACATAGAGTAAACATATGAATAAACCTTCAAATCTTAATACATCATGAATACGATGGATAATCTTAGCAGAACATTAAAGATGAATATGGAAGGTGAGATCGCTTTGGTGTGTGGAGAGCTTTGATGTGTGTGGAAGATGGGAATGGAAAATGTACCTTGTTTGAAAGCACAGGAATCTACGACTGGCAGAGAAACTTCTGTATATGCATTTCTTCTTCATTTGAATTTCATGTACACCAGGAGCTTTGTACTATCAAAATATCAGTATTTTCATAACTGGCTGCCAAGCTGCAAGGCCTTGCTTAATCATTCAACAGTTCAGTCCAATCTTTGTCAATTTCATGTTTGCACGCATTTGTACAAGTTACGCTGTGCGTTTGATCCTATGACAGGATAAAGAAGAAGCCTTCTTTCTTCCACCCTAAACTAAAAAAACACTCATGGCCATTTGTCACTGCTCTTGGAGACATGAAGACATGCAGCAGTTCAGAGAAAGACAGAAAATAAGAACAAATTTGCAAGCAAGGAACATTAGGACAAGAGAAAGAGACAGAAGACAGACATTGAATGACAGGCTATAACAGTAAATCTGCTGGTAGCATGGATTTCTTTTTGAAAGGCCGAGTGCAGTGTGTGACTGATGAGAGCAAAGAAAAGGCTTGATTCAAAGCAAGAGGGGAGAAACATCTGTCCGAATTTCCATTTGACCAAATAATTTGTCCTAAAGCAACATTTTTTGAAAATAGTGTGAGGACATTAAACTTGTTACCAACACAAACTTCATCAACTTAAACTTCTCGTATGATATAAGTGGCCTATACTGCGTTATTGGAATATGGTGTTATGACTCTTTTTATAATATCCCATGGACCAATATGATGAGCATATTGTAACAGTTATGTTATTAGCACATTACAGAGCAATGTGGCCAATGAACAGCGCAGTATGTTGGCCCAAACAGCCTTTATGTGATTTGCTGTGTTTATGTGTGTGTGTGTGTGTGTGTGTGTGTGTGTGCAGAATTTGCTTACGGTAATGCTGCTACTGTGTTCTAAATATCCCAGGAGTTATCGCTATGCTGTCACCCCTGGCCAGGCGGAGAATAATAGGAAATAATGAACTGTTTCAGAGCCTCTCACACACACACACACACACACACACACACACACACACACACACACACAGGCACACACACCCCTCCCCCCCACCCAACACCAGCTGTTCATTAACCAAAGTATGCAAACGAAACTGCCGCCCTGCGCCTCCCCTGATTATCAGCCCCTCCTCCTCCTCCTCCTCCTCACTGCTCCGGTCTCTTCTAACTGTTCTCATCATCTCCTCCTCGATCCCTCCTCATTTCTTCTCCTTCTTTCTCCTTCGTGTCCCCTACCACCTTTTTTTCTTCTTTTGTCCTCCCTAGTCTGCCCTTACTTATGTCCTATCTTCTTCCTTCTCCTTTCTTCATGCCAGCACCTCCTTACCTTCTCCCCTTCTTCCTTATTACCACCTTCTTTTTCTCTCCTTCTCCTTTCTCACTCCTTCTCTCCCTTTGCCTCTTCCTCCTTTCTTCCTTCTCTTTCCTCAACAGACATCTTTCTATCTTTCCGCCATGTTGTCCTATTCTTAGTCCTCCATCTCTCTTCTCATTTTCTCCTCTTCACTCCCGTCTTTATCCCGTCTTCTCCTTTGCCCTTTGCTTCCATCATTTTCTATCACCCCTCCTTCTCTCCTCTCCATCCTTTTCCTTTCCTCCTGCCCTCATTGTGAACACTCCTCTACAGTATTTCTGTCCACCTCCCTTCTCCATTTCTCCCACTCTCCACCACCTGTTACCTCAATACTTCTTCTCTTTGGCTCTTCCTCCTTCCTGTTCTTTCTTTTTTCTCTTCATCTGTCTGCGTGTGTATTGGCATTATGTACTTGTTTAGGCCAAGTAGATATTTCTCCTAATACTTTGGCTATGATATTTGCCACACTTTGTACTACTCCACCACTAGAAGTACTACTGCTTATTTACCACAGGCAGTACTTTATCAGCTATTCAGAAAATATACCCCTGACCTTGTCTTCATTCAGAATCATGGAATTAAAGCAGGAATTCCCTGTACACAGTGCACTTGCCTTGCTTGAATATTTATACCAGTATGCATTGTTGTAAAACATTTTGTTGAAAAGCAATGTTTTGGAGAGCCAGCCAATCTATAATTTATGACTTCTCATCTCACTGACAGCCATGCCACTGGTCAGAGGCATATTCATGATGAGCAGTCTCATGTCTTTTTGTGTGCATGAGATTATGAAAATCACTGAACGCTGAAGGAGTCTATCCTGCATGCTCTGGATTTGTGTTTACTGTTTGGCAGTGTGTAGTATGTGCATGTGTGTATGAAGCTAAACACAAAATCACAGTATCCTGATGCTTTGAGGACCTCCATTTGGGCCTCAAGCATCAGCTCCCGCCAAGTTCCTTCAGGGCCCCAGTAAAACACAATAACACACTTAGCCACATTCTTTATCTGTCAGCCCACTCTCTATGCTGCAGCATGTGTAACCGAGCTTTATTTATTCACTGGCGCAGTGTTCATGCACTGAGAAAGTAATGCTAAATTGATTATTTTGGTGACATTAGTATATCTATAAGCATAATCTATTTTTAATGAAGCGAGGAGTCCTGTGTGGCTGAGTGATCAATAAAGCTTTAAGGGAAATATTGAGGTGTTGCACAGTCCCTTGAGGAGCGGGTGATGCATAGTTGGCAGGGTTTTGGAGGAAAAAGGAAAGTATTGAGATAGCTGGAAGTTTCCAGGGTGGGCTTTAACCAACTCACATGCTGGCCAGTGACCAATAGGATGGAGCCCTCCTTGGCATGCATCACCTGCCGGAAGACGTGGTCGAGGATGAGGAGTTCGCTCCAGCAGTTCTGCAGCAGCTTCATCTGGTCATCCACCTGGTAAGAAATAGGCAAATCAGGTCAACTACTTGACTTGTCTAAAAAAATGTCTTTAAAAAAGCAATCCTGACATTGTGGCATCATCTACCATCTCTACATTTCCTTCAATTGATTATATTCCATTCCAACACAGGATAAAATCAAGTGTCACAACCTCAAAACAAAAAGTTGAGCCAGTGTGTCAGCCTCAGTGGCTTGTAAATATCACAGACAACTGTTTGCAATGTAAGCTTGCTCACGGGTCAATGAGTTGCAAACCTCCGGCATTATTTTATCTTACACAAAGCTCAAAAGTCCCCTGTACACATCTAAAGCGTTCTCATGTGAACCTTTCCACACTCAGTTATGCACTTTGCTACGTGCCTGATTTAACAATGTTGCCAGGTTTATCTGTTTGCCCACTGCCAGCAGTTTCTGAGTGATTCCACATATGATAATGATTAAGTAGCCTTTTTTTTCTCCTCCTGAATGCCAGCCGCTGGCTCCCAGGGACCTGCCATTTGAGCTTGGGAAGCTGAGGCAGGTCAATCGGTGGTTCTGTACACCAAAACAACCCCCTCCATTGTAACTGTTAGTCTCTTCCCATGCCTGGCTGTGTTAATCATTACTCCGCATTGCCAGACACAGCCAAAAAAGGCCATATTGAGAAGGAAGGAATGAGGAAAATGTATGAGAGGCTCTTTCTCCCCCCCCCGACCCTTTTTTTCTATTAACAAACATTGTCCTCTTTGTGGTATCATTGGGAATAATGTGTCTTTCTGAGCACACTGCGGGTTTGTGGTGATGTGAATTACTTTGTTGCTTTGAGTCTGTGAGAACTGTCTGTGATGTTCATCGCCAATGTCAACCACAACTTGTAGGATGAAGAATGTGGATCGATGGTAAAATGTTGCGACACAGGCAGGTGCAGCATTAACACCGCTGAAAGGAATTTCTTTTTGTGCTGTCTAGAAATTGCACAGGGATCCGTTTGTTGAAATCTGCAATGACCTTAGGTAAAAATTTGATGTCAACAACTGTAGCTCTTTAAACACTTTATTACCTTGTATGCCATGACAGTGGCTGTGGCCAAATCTGAAGTCTGTTGCTTGTTGATTAGGATTGTTATGACTGGTGATTGGGGCTGGTGTCACACAGCGTCTGTTTACCTTTCAGGCAGACATAACAATACATGTAGCTGTGCCATAAC
Organism: Sander lucioperca; assembly: GCF_008315115.2. NCBI lineage: Eukaryota > Metazoa > Chordata > Actinopteri > Perciformes > Percidae > Sander > Sander lucioperca. Next base: position 1,898,187 of record NC_050183.1, read on the forward strand.
AGTGACCTGGCAGAGCCAAATAAGACATGAATGTTGTAGGACATGAACATTTGACCTGCCCAACTATGGTTGTATTTGGCCACAGCTGTCATTTGGTAGTGTATTGGCTCTGATTTAAGTAACCCTTCAGATCATTAGGGTGAATCAAAGTTTAGTGTTACACAAAATATAATAGATAAATAGTGTGGTGAAAGCAAAAAATCCCAAAAGTATCCAATCTTTGAATGCCTTACATTTACAATTGATCTTTTCTTAGTGAAAGTCAAATGACAAAATACAACAAAGCTTCTGTGACCTTTTTCGGGAAAAAAAATGATAGCATCATGAACTCTTCTTGTCTCCCTCCTGTCTTCCTATAAATCTATTTTTTTGCGGTCCCATACTGACGGCGTCTCAAGAACATGATGAAAAAATGCCTTCATTAAAACCATCAGAGAGCAAGAAACACAGTCAAAAGAGGGACTTCTCTATACTGTGCCCTAATCCTCTTCGTTTCTCCTTATATCCTCGAAGCATGTGTAACAGCGTGTATGTGTGTGTGTGTGTGTGTGTGTGTGTGGAAGGATGGGTACATGTAAGGCTCTTCAAAGGACCCCCCTGCATGTCAGCAGTACTGGCAATTGTCGGGGTCCTCATCAAAGGGCTGTCCTCACTCTGCCTGCCTGGAAGCTCTTCTCTGACAAGAGGCCTGGGTCATCAAAGGGGGCAGCTTAGAGGGGGTGACGGCGGGTGATAGCAGCCTAGATGAGGGCTGGGGACACCCGCTTGGAAATGGGGGACTGGTGACAGACAGACAGGCGTGAGGGCGGGCCAGGGGTTGGGGTTCAGTTCGCTGACCTTTTAAGTGCCAGCGACACGAGCTGTTTCCCTGACAAGCTCTTCCTTTGCTCTGTCAAATGAGCAACGCTCATGGCGCCTGATCTTACAAGATCTGCTGCCTGCTCTCTCAGATAATATGAACTTTCTGACATGGAGTCGAAGAGCGCTTCGTCTTGTGTTGTCATGCAGGCGAGACCTGAATACTATGTCTATGCAGAGAAAATGCCACCAATACCGTCAGTAAAACATTGGCTAATTGCCTTTCTCAGTTTGATTCATTCACAATATGACACAACAAAGTTCAAATGAGCAGTTTGTTGAACTCACCAGGTGCAATAAAACAGTAGATTTATTTAGTCTGTTAATTCTTATCTCACCACATGGTCATGGAAACTTCAGATAACTGCTAATTTACTGTTATTCCCTGAGTGTTTCTTATTTCCCTAAGTGATATACAGTACAATACACTTGTTATCACTGCTATCATTGTTTGCTATTTTATTACTTACAATGAATCCCAAAACAAAATTATGTAATGTTATATATTGACAGGGTTGTTGTGGTAAAACAGCTGTCTTGAAAATTTCTCTCTGGACATAATAGTAATATGGAAAGTCAGGATGAGCAGGTTGGTGGATAAGTAGCTTATTTCAGTTTTTTACGCTTAAGAAGATACTTATTTTTTAATGGTAGCTGAAGTAGGTGATGTCATGATCCACTTTTGGATTATTTTAAAATATGAAAGTGATTATTTTACTTGGTAATACAATTCAAAATACATGTACCACACTATATCTGCCATAACTCCCTATAGGACAGGATGTTGTACATGGTCCAGATCGTTATTTTTCTCATGTTAAAGTAACAACACTAGTAAGAACATTCTTTCTCACCAGCACAATGGTTGCCTCTAACACATAAACTAAACCAGCATATTTATATTGTTTTTATAAATAAACACTTCTTTATGTCACTGGATAGATCAGCCAAATTAAGAAGAAGAATATGTCATTAAAACTATACTTTGTTAATGATAAGTACGTAACAATTCCCATGCCGATCTGATGTACAGTATTATAGCACCTGTACTACCTTAAAAAGACAGAAATACAAAAATCTTTGATTATGGTTTTGCTCAAGGAAATTAATTTTGCTGAATAGAAAACTTTAGAAATATAAATCGGTAAGTGATTACTTTGAAGGTAAAGGAGAGAAGTTCCTTCACTTTTGACATAATATTGGATTTTAAATACTTTTCATAGCCTCATATTTTGTCTTTGTATGATTACTGTAAACTTGAAAACCAACCAAATGTGCTGTCAATTAACATAAATGATTCTCTTTCTCAAGAGGTCTTAGTCTTGTTCTTAAAATGCTATGATGAAACTCTGAAATAATCTTTTGAGTAGCTGGCCATGACTTTGATGTAAAAATGACACAATCGTTATGTGGTTGAAATGCATAATTTTGCGTTTGGAGTCAAATGTACCATTTTATTTTCACACTATGAACAAAGGAGTTTTCTTCTTTTGCTTCCACTTTACACATATCAATAATCCCAAGTCTCCACCTGTCCTTGGATGAAGAAAAACTTATGATAAGGATTATCTCCTATCATGATTTAGCTTCTAAGGTTCACACTGATGCAGAAAACATGCTCCCCAGAAATCGCTTCAAACTGGTCTCAAAATCCACATTTAGGGCTTTTCAAGGTGTGATCTATTTAATATTTTAATATCATCACGAGTGTTTGGTTAAAAAAACGAGAGAAATTCCAAGCATAAACTACTTGCAGCAGCCAGCGATGAAAAATACATATCCTCCAAGAAACCAATTTAACACCTTTATGATCGTTCAGGCGAGTGGGATCAATGCCAGGATCAATCGCTTAGCCCATTGCTTTTGTTCAAAACCACTGGCTAAGATTAATGTGATTTTCCAGCGAGAGAGAGAGGGGTAGAAAAAAAAAGAGAGTGTGGGTGAGAGAGGGAATGAAAGTGCCAGACAGGGAATGAGAGAATGAGAAAAAGACTTGGGGGAAATTGAGAAAATAAAACATAGTGATTAAGAGCATATATTCCCTCCATTTCTGGGTAAATGTAAATTAATTGGAAATGGAGCATTCAGATGCTCGCTGACAAAAGTAATGTTTATTCATAGCCCCCTGCTAAGAGTAGAGCAATTATCATGGTGTGTTGAGTCAAAACAGGCCAATGTAGTAGAATATTTCCCCCCTTTCTTGTGGTTGGGTTTTGGTCTAGTGCCACAAGCATTGTCAAGCTTCGTTCGGTACGGCGGGCTTTAACGAGAGTACACAGCTGGATCTGATTTTAATAAGTAGTTCCATTTTTGATGTGGCCTAATGAACAGATTAATGGAATCTCCTTCTGTGGAGCCTTAATGAATGTAGAGAATCATGCTATTTTTTTAAGACGAGGGGGAGAACACACACACACACAAACACACACACACACACACACACACACACACACACACACACACACACACACACACACACACACACACAAACACACACACACACACACACACACACACACACACACACACACACACACACACACACACCAACACAAGCAGACCATGAGTTTATCTGCCTCAAACGACTTGTACATAAACAATAGCTGTGCTTCTATCTTTCCGTCTCTCTCTGCTGGACAAGAATCAATGCTGTCTCAGAGTACTACAGGTGAGGTTTGAAGCTGACATCAATGCTCGTGCGTCTCTAGCAGCCATCCTTTGGTGCAGTCCTGTCTTGGCATCTGTTCGCCTTGAGCCAAACAGGCCCTGTATTCACCTGGGAACAGGCACTAATTCACCTAGAACAGCGCCTGTTGTTCTCAGAGTGTTACAAACACTTAATTATGTTGTGCTTGAATGTACTGTAGCTCATTTCCAGTTTATAGTTTGGTAATTGAATTGAAAAGAGACTCAGTGTGGGGTTCCATCGCCAGCAATAGGATTTTGTTCAACAAATTGGCCATCAATATATATAAATCATGGAGAGGATGATACTTTTTCCTGTGGAAACACATACAACCCTGCTGACCTGGGATCAAATCTTACAATCAGTCTGTTTATGTCTTTATTACCCCTCCTATTGTCATAACAAAGACCAAATTACAAGGTAGGCAAAAAAACAGGTCAACGTTGTCTCATAAAACGGCAAATGCCTCTTGAATCCCACTGCAAATCATTTGTGGCAGCCATAACTTTGAAATGCCACAAATAGAGTTACATCCATCAAAAAGAAAAACAGAGTGAGTGACACAATCCCCAGGATGTTCTAGCTATGTGACCCTCCGGCTAGGGGAGAGGTGAGCTTTGGGTGTCTATGTTCCAAACTATGTCCGGCTCTTCAATACACGCTGCAGAAGTGGATGAGAATAAAAATCATTACCCCCCCTCACTTCCCCACTTGCTCTTGTTTATCATGGCATACAGTTCATAGGGGCCTCGATCTTACGGCTGGCGGGGTGATAAGAATGCTGGGAAAATGACCAGGTGGCAGGTGGCGCTGCTAGTCGAGGGGGAGGGGGCCTGAAGAGAGGAATGATAATACTAGCGATAATATAGTGAGCAACTAGCTTCAGTAAAACAGACTTTGTCAGCCAGCAGACAAGGTTGAAGATTGAAGCTACAAGAACTTGGTATTTACTAGCTATACACCTATTGGTTACCTGCCATTTTCCCTGACAGTGCATTTGACCTTTAGGATCCAGCTCTACTGGTGCACTCACACTATGAATCAACATGATTAGCAAATGATCAGAAATCCATTATTCACAGTTTCCCGGAGCTGCCAGGGAAAAAACTGAACTTCTTTTTATCCTACAGTGTGATTTTATTTCATGAACCAATAGTTTTGAATATTATTTCAATGGCAAATGAAAGATTCAATGGCCATTAAAATCTTTCTTGTTACGCTTATAGATGATACTTGGACAATGGTTAATGTACGTCCTTCATTAGGTCGCTTGAGGTAAAACTTTGCATTTGTACCATCAAGTCTTCATGAAAGGGTACAGTTCAAAGAAGTAGTGGGTGTATTTGTTTGCATTAAAGGACGAAATACAGCCATTAAATCCATTCTCAGCATTTTACTGACTTTCATGAGGCATTCACCTAATACACACTTTTCTATTCTACTGTATTTCAAACATACTGATACAATTAGACTGACATTGTGAAGGAAACAAAGTCATTAATTCAATTTTTCTATAGTCAGTTAGCCAACATGGACCCATAACAAAAAGCAGAAACAAAACATCAGGCATTCAGAGATACATTTTGCATATCTCTGTAAAAGACAATAAGCTAGCAGACTTAACATCAGCTTGATACTACTCCATGTGATTTCTACTGTGAATGTATGTATATGTGACACTACTGTATATGTATATCACTGCATGCTTGCTCATCAACATCTCATGTCACTGGCACCTGTTTGTTGGTTGCATGTACCTCTAATCCAACATATCAGGTAGTGTAGAATGCCTGTGGGTTTATCTCCGACTGAGCACACAGAAACTCTAGACTGTTTTCATGTCCCTAAACAGCCATAGAGATGCCACGGGCCATCTGTGAGCTCAGAAAATACCACTATTGTCACAAGAAGGCCTTGTGTCTGCAGAAAAGTATTTTTCCAACTTCAATTTATTTTTCTCTTTGCAATTATGTGTTTTAGTCTGTTTCTAAATCTCACTTTAGAAACGCCTACTTGTAATATCCATTCATTTAGCAATATGTGGAGCATAGTACTGCCAGGGTTTCAACAATACATATCCACTCACGATACCGTGGAGCATGTTAAATATAATATGATGTGGATTTTCTTAGACGTCAAAGAGAAATAGGAGGCAATAGAAAGCATACAATCCTTCCTTCCACCGAAGACATTTTATTATTGTGTTACTGACAAAAAACGTCTTTTTTTGTTGTTGCTGAAGTTGAGTTATTTTTGTTAGGGCAGTGATTGTCTACAATCTCTTCTTTTCTGAAAACCATTCATCTGCGCGTGTTAATGCTTATGAACTCACTGTCTGTTGGACTGAGAGCGGAAACCGCTTTGTAAGAGTGAATGAATGCTGTATTGTGTCTGTGTCAGAAGAAATGCTAGTGGGTGTCTAAGTGTGTGTCCATGTGTGCCTGTGCCCACATCCGATCGATATTGCCGCTGCACTGAGATTGATTGGTTCCCACGGTGACTGCATTAACAGACTCAGGAGGCTGCCCTTTGACCCTGAGAACACTTGCTTTCGATTGGCCATGCTCTCCCCATCTTCACAGCTTCTCATCCTTCTACACATCCTGACATTCTTCTTCTTGTCCCAGGCTTGTGGTAAAAAGGGAAAACAAACATCAAAACCCAACCAATCATTGGACATGCCCTTTTTTCTCCTTGCCCCCCTATCCATGCTTACATCCTATACAGTATCATTTTGTCCCGAGCCCAATCGAGACGAGAGGAAACAAGATGTGGGCCTAATAAGGTCTTCCTGCTCTGCCAGGGCTGCGCCTCAACATACTAGTGAGATAAGGCCACTACAGATGCAGGAAATGCAGTAACTGGTATCAAACCAGTGTAGCAATGTGTGTGCTTAACAAATATATAACTAAATAATACAAAAATAAATAAAATAACAAAGATGCAGAAGATAAAACAGCTGTTTCAGGTACAAATAATGGATCATGACACGTAAGGTCAAGTTGTTAAGTTCCTAAGCACGCGTACACGTGTCTGCAGTGCTTAATTTGTAAAGTGGGAGGTCCCGGAGCGCAGAGCGGGGGTGGATCCGGCGACTCAAAACAGGGGCTGGAGGTAACGGAACAAAAGAAAAATGTACACTGCCTACGTAGCTTCTCTGACTAAAAAATAGAGTTTAGATTCTCGGCCCAAGCCCGAGCCCGACCCGAGCCCGACCGGACCTCGGGTCGGGCTCGCAATTTCGGGCTTGATTTTTTGGGCTGATCTAAGCTCTACTAAAAAAGCCTAAACAACGCTGTGTGTACATCAGGGCAATGTTTATTTTAATTTCAGAACATGCACTACATGGGTACGAAATGTAAAGTATCCACATTCTTAATCAGCGGAAACGATTTTTGTTTGTTTGGGATCCGACTGGCCAGCATATTTGAAAAAGTTAAGCAAACTTTGTTGTCTTTTTGACATTTTTCCCGAGTGAAACGAGGCTAACAGCAATCTCAACCAGTACAAGCGCATGTGTCACTTTAAGTGCCGATCCCGCCTCCCTCCGTCCCTTTCCCCCCTCTGTCTTACCCTGAAAATTCACCTCAAAATGCATTGAAAATGCAAACACGAGATTTTTGTGGCACTTCAATGGGGAATAAAGACTAACAAGACAGATAAAAACATTGAACACTACACAAACAGTAATTTATTTTTTTCATTTAGGCGATTAATTTGTTATAGTGACACAGGAGGTGCCGGATCCAATAACAAAGGTTCCGGATCCAATGTCGGAGGTGCCGGAACATGTTCCGGCGTGTTCCGGCTCAAATTAAGCCCTGCGCATCTGTGAAAATCCACAAAAAGCGGCACTACAAAACAAAGTATCTCTGTGGGTCTGTGTGTTGCAGCGCGAAGAACATCTTGTTTTCTCAAGGTCGCTGACGATGGCAACACACTCTCTTCTCTGTCTGATATTAGCGCAGGGATCTAAGGGTGAACCAAGCCCGCCCAAACTTTCCTATTCCGTTTTTACTTGATGCATAAGCACATGAAACACAGAAAAATCAATGAGGCAAGAGAACGGACCAGTGAGAGACCAGATATGAATGTCAATTGATATATTTTCATGCATGCAGTGTTCATTGTTATCTGGTCTGTTTACTAGATATGTACAAAATCAAACTTTCCAGGTCACGTCTGCCAGCTTTTTATTTTAATCATATAAGTTAGGGCTGCACGTTTATGGCCAAAATGATAATCACGATTATTTTGATCAATATATTGATCACGATTAATTATCACGATTATTTGTTGATTTTAACCAAAACAAATTTTATTGTCACATAGGCTAATTAAAACTGCTTTCACATCCATATTGTGCTACATTCCTCCTTTGTTGAAGGATACTATGAAGGAGTATGCCATTTCAGCTGTTGTGCGACCGCTTTCCAAACATGCGCCGTTTGCCGTGAAAAGATACAACCAACACAATTTTCTGTTCACGTTAACGCCGCATGTTAAAATCTGGTGCTAATAGGGCACCGGTGCCTGGTATCTACCAGACGAAATAGCAACGCGGATTACAGTGCCACTTAAATGTCTGCGTTGAGCTCTGATGCTCCAAAACAGACGTTAGAGGCAACAGAAACATCGCTGCATGTCACGCTAAACACAGCTAAAATACTGACAGCTAAACGGTGAGCTAAAAGACTGAAACTAGCACTGGTCACTGCTGTTGTCTGAAAAACAACACAGACGGGACAAAATGTCGCGTTTACTGGTAAACTGGTACACTTTGTGACGACTTATGATCGACTGCTATCTGTTGTGGAGTTTTCCTCACGTTACTCTGTCCTCTGTGACTGTCAACATCTAAACTAAGCTGCGCGGTGCAGGAAACAACTCTGATTGGCTCATGGAGGCATGTGTTCAGAGAGTGGTTTACGGAGCTTTGGAAAAAAAAAACTTTGATACAGAGCGTTCTATGAACGGAATGAAGCATTTTAAATATCGCTCGATCACGTGAATTTGATCGTGAAGCCAAAATCGTGATCGTAATTAAAATTTGATTAATTGTGCAGCCCTAAAATAAGTAATGGGCGAGAAGGTGCATCTCAATCTAGGTGGTACAGTGTCTACAGAAAAGTGAGTTGGGCTCAACTCATGGGTGAGGCAAAACATGAAAGATATCTCCAGAGAAAAGAGGTTATGAGAAAGAAATGTATGTACTGTTGCCTCATTTATGAAGAAAGTTAATCCATAAGTGCATGGCTTAGAGGAAAGGAGTTTTTTTCTTTTTCTTTTTGAGTGCTATTGTTTTCAGAATACCTCAAAAGTGGATTATCTACCCCCCACCACATACACAAACACTCTCATACACACGTGAAATCTCAGGGCTTAGAGCTAAGAAGCTATCAACTAATTATCAAAAACACAGAGAGGCCCTAATCAATTATTCACATGAACATTAGACCGCTAAAACACATGCAGTTCAGGGAATGGCATCTCCCAAAAGTAACCCTTCCTCCTCCTGTACTCCAACACACACACACACACACACACACACACACACGCACGCACGCAAACACAGATGCAATCATGTCAAGACCTGGATACCTACACAGAGACACGCATAGAAATGCTCGACAGTGATATCTATATCTGCATACTTGCACACACTTACATGTGCAGCCTTCCCGCCACTCCACTCTTCTCTTTGCAGACAGAGCAAATGCATGCCGTATAAATGCAAGTGAGTTGTGTGAGTAGACTGTCTACTGTGTAGAAGGTTCCTGGCTGGGAGGTGCTGATCATAGAACTCCTATTGATCCATCAACATCCCTCCCCCTACAGACTCCCCAAGCACACACAAACGCACACACACACACACACACACACACACACACACACACACACACACACACACACACACACACACACACACACACACACACACACACACACACGCACACACAGAACTTAATCTACCAGGCGATTCCTGGGCATTAAGCCCCAGCCATTGAATTTTCATGCCTTGCAATCATTATTTGAGTTAATACTGCAATTTATGACTTGGTGTTTGTGGTGTTGTGTGAAAGGTAGGTGGAGGGGATGCAATATAAGGAGGTGAGTGTGTACGTATGCAGATTTCTGTGTGTATGTTGGTTAAAAGTGGGGGTTTGCATTCACTTTCTTATATGGTGATGAGTCAGATGTGAGTGAGAGGATTTATGTGCATGCATGTACTATGTGTGTGTGTGTGTGTGTGTGTGTGTGTGTGTGTGTGTGTGTGTGTGTTTGTATTGTATTGTATTATCAATTGGCTGTGGTTGTGTCTGCGTGACTTTCAATGACAGACGGTGGGAAATGACTCCATAATCCTTGTCTGGCAGCCTGTCCTTTAGGAGGAAGCAAAGACAAGAAAGAGAGGAGACAAAGAAGAGGCTGAATGCTTCCCACTTTTCTATTATTTAGAACAGTCGAGACAGTCCTCCTTAACTCTCTCTCTCACACACACACACACACACACACACACACACACACACACACACACACACACACACACACACACACACACACACACGCATGCACGCACATGCATATACCCACAGACAGACATATATGCAATATACCTTAACGCAGCTTAGACGACCAAAGCTTATTTAAAATGCAGAGACTGAAGCAGTGATGCTTTCTGTCTGAGAGGGCGGGAGACACAGATTCCCATTAGTGTTTGACGCGCTGAATGGGTGTGCTTTTTTCAGATGGGGGGGTTGTGAGGGGGTTTAGGTGGTGGGCTTTTAGAGCAGACAGCTGTGAATCCACATCCAAATGTGGCACAGCTCCAGAGATCACTGGGATCACAGCCCTTGATGCACAAATTAAATATCTGAATTAGCTAATTGAGCATTTCCGGAGCTCCTGTGATATGTAAACAGTTGAAGTACAAGGAAGACGAGGCATCAAAACCACAACGCCGCAGAACAGATGGAGCCCTGCTTCTCCCTGAAGTGCATCTCAGGCCTCGTCTGACAGAAACTGCCATGAATGCATCTGTATTAAGAGAAAGACGTCTCTCTAAAGCACTGCTGCGGCATCATGAGGCATAGTGGTGCTGCTGCTGATTGCTGATGGGAAGTGCAGTGCAACATGTGGTGTATAAAGTATTGGCCTGAGGGAAGGTGAGACTGCGGCTTGCCACCTGAAAACCTTGTCTTTTTTGGTTTTTGTTCAGCATCTCTGGTTCATTTCTAGAAGTTTAACAGTGTTGTCAACACCCTTCTCAGCAAGTACCCTGTCAGCATATTTGGTTTATTGCTCGTCATTGTTTCAGCTTGCTTGAAAAGCCTCTTTTCATCCCTCTCTGAGTGGGCGCAATCCTAAAAGAACGCAGGACTGTAATGCCTATTATTAGTGCCATGCCTTTATTTCACATGTATGGAATCATTTATCCGTGGCTCGTGCCAGGTTTGCAGTTATGGCACTTTGGGAGAAACGGAGAAAGAGATTGACAGATTGAGAGGTGAAGAAAAGGGAATGGTGTGAGAGTAATGAAAAGTCCTGGTGCGATGTGAAAGAAATAAGGAGAGCAACAGCAAAATTAAAATCAGCAAAGAAAGGACTGCTTAAAGTAGGGATAGGGAACAGGTGTCTTTGTCCTACTTTGCCGGCGGGGCTGAAGCCATTTTCTCGACTGGGTCGTTGTTTGGCGTGCGGCCCCAATGAAATTTCTCGCTCGTCGTCACACCACCACCACCACAATGTCTAGTGTTACTCCTATGAACTGCATGCATCAGTCAGTCATCGCTGTGCAAATTCAATCACCCGCCTTCCCAGTTGAATATAAATACCCCTCTACTCTTTAAGTGTAAAACTAGAAGGCAAGCTGTCAACTCTGCTCCTCCACTGTCTTGTCTATTGTCTCCTGGACCCCCCCCCCCCGACCCCCACAAGCTTCCCCACTCCCTGTCCAGAATAGACAAGCCGTAAATAAGCATCAAAAATAGACATTGGGGGACAACTGTTGACAGGCCAGTGACGAAAGCGGCAGACACAGGCACAACCTCTAGGCAGGCTGGATTACACGCAGATAATTGAGGCCACGCAACATCGGAACATTAGAAGCTAGGGACTCTTTGTGGGTTTTTATTTTACTTACTTGAAAAGCCAGTTGAAGTGTTGTGTTTCAGACTGCAGTTTGAGACACAAAATCTTTGCCTAAAGAAGTTTACAAGCTTTGGCCTTAGCTCTAAATGTTTACTATTTAAACATGTATTACTTTATATGTTTAATACAAATATTACCTTATGTGTTTAATGGAGTCATTGTTGAAGAAATGAAAAATAAATGTTCTTCTCTTCCTCACTAAACAACGCTAAACCGCCATTAAACATGTTTACCCAACTTGAATTAGAGGGGCTGCCTTATTGAAAAGGCAGTCATATGTGACTTACAAAGTGTCTATTAATCTAGCAAAAAGTACTATACTTTTCCATTATGTGAATATATAAATATATGTCACCATCAACTGTTTCTTTGTTTCTTATTTCAAAGAGACAACCTTCGTTTAGATGCCCTTTTTGCAGCTATTTGTGCTTTGATGCTTGTCATTTAAAAAGACGAAATGCAGGCAGGCGTAAAATAGGAAGATAAATTAGCTGACAGGTTTGCATAGTATTGTGTGGTGAGTTTAGCTTAGAGGTTGAGGGTCGGCGTAAGGCTGCAGCAGCCACACCTCGGCCCCTCTGACCTCCAGGAAACCCTATAGCCGGGAGCTATTTAGAAGCAAAATGCCGGCACTTCTGTCTGTATATTTACCACTCGGCTGACAACATATCGGCACCCTCAGCCACCGAGCCTGCCCGCAGATAACAATACTTTTTATGAGGATCACCTTTGCTGCTACAAACTGTGAGCGGCACTTTTTTGGCATGCAGAGTTTCTGATGGGAGGCACTTTGGAAAGGTTCCTGCATAAACTGTAGATTTAACACGGCTCATAACTATAAGCACAGCAGAGAGGAGGAGAGGGGAGGGAGAAAGTTGCTTTGTACTTTGGTGGATTGTGTAAAGTGGTTGCACAGTGTTGAGTTGATTTGTTAGCAGCCCCCAACTAAATCAAGTCCCCATATCCACTTTGTTTACCCATTTTCTTTGTCTCTCATTCCCACTTCCTTTCTGCCTTTTTAATCTCTCTCTCTCTCTATCGCTCTCTCTCTCTCTCTCTCTCTCTCTCTCTCTCTCTCTCTCTCTCTCTCTCTCTCTCTCTCTCTCTCTCTCTCCCTGCTGATTTGACTGACTATTGCCGACTTGTGAAACAACAACCATGATAGTCCGGGGCCAACAAGGCTAACAGCACAGCCTAGTCACCTGCGTCACCATCTTAACAAGCAGCATGACCTGCCAATAAAAAAGGCTTTTACCCTGATCGTCCTCAAACGAGACTTAAACACAACCTGCTCTTTCTCCTGCCAAATGCCCAAAGTGCTCGCAAATGCGAATTAGGCTGTGTTAACTTGCTTGAAAATAAAAAAATAAAAAGTACAGGAGAGGTGGAGGCAATTTTTGCTTTTCTTTCCTACTACAGTGGTTTTGAAGTGGAGATGGTGAAATGTAGAGATAGATGGAAGTTAAAAAATACATCTCTTCTACAGGTTTAACGTTATGGTGCAGACACTTGATCAATGCAATATCTTCCCACAGTTCCATGTCTTGTCAGTGTACTCTCCTACCTGTTCTCACATATTTAATGAGAATTTCAGTTAAATGTTGAAACAGTGAACAAATTCAGGAGTGAGGATGAAGAAGTACAAGGAACAGAAAACGTTGTTAAGGACAGTTAAGTCTATCATTGCCTGGAGCTCTGTAAACTTGTACTTCATGACAGCCTTTCATCCCTCATCAAAGCAACAAGTAGATGAGCAGACTTTGCGCATGCTAAAACCCCCCAACCCCCGTCGACTCGTTATAGCTGCCGCTCCTCTGGGACGGGCAACTTTAAATCTTTTCTTTTAACAAGTTTCCTGTTCTTCCTTCCGGCCTACTGCAGTCCCCTGGGGTTGTGCCTACGGGACCATTCCAGTATTTGGAAAGGCTATATCTTAAAGCTCAGTCTACAACCACCATCAGGGGACGTAAGGAGGACATTGGAAAATTGGATTTTTGTCAGATCAGTGGTCGCCTGCAGTCAAACAGCCAAAGCATTGCAGATGCTATTGGAAACTGCAGACTTTGGCTGTGCCAGGAAAGAAATACAAAGTTAAAAAAAAAATATTACGACTAACAGCTTCACACTAAACACGTCTGCAATTGCTATCTCGTCATGTTGCACACAGTCGAATACGGACTTTTTCAAATACCAGTGTCCTTCTGAGACACATACAATATGCATACCTGTGGAACCTGTGCCCCATGCGTTCAGTGACTTGCTAAGGGACACTTCAACAGGAGGAACACATTCAGGAGGTCCAACCTGTAGCCTTCCAGGTAAAGAACAGCCTCTGTTATGTCTGATGTATGCTCTCTTTTTGACTGGCCGCACACTAACAGATCCCAAAATCGACTTTTTCCATTTCGTATTGGTAGTATTGAAAAATAAAAATCGGTTCTACAGTATTTATGAAAAACGTGATGTCTTGCGCAGTGGTCAATAATTTATGAATGAAAAGAGGCCTTTGTGAAACCCACCACCCTCTCCCTCCCCGGTACCCCCCTCCCCAAACTTCTGCTCGTTCCGAGTGCTACTGATCAAACAGATATTGTTACCACTAAAATAGCAACTTAAAAAACACACAGACGGCCATAAGACATGCCTGCAGCCTAGGATATAGACTGACAGCAGAGAGGAGGGGGTGAGGAAGGCTCAAGGAAAGAAAGAAAGAAAGAAAGGAAGGAAGAAAGAAAGAAAGAAAGAAAAGAAGAAAGAAAGAAATGCTAAATTTTGTGAAAATTCACCAACTGAAAAATTGTACAAGAAGAAAGGGAGTGTGTAATGGAGGGGGGACAATACTCTATGTGTATTTGTACATGTGTGTGTTGGAGTGGTGGGGGGGCGTGTCATCTATCACTGGACAAATGCTGGACTGTGGGGGGTGTTGGTGGAAGCAGGGGTGACGGTTTTGGGGGGGGGGTTAGGGGGAGGTTGTCGGCCAGAATGGTGCTGCTCCTCAAATGAAATAATATATCTTTGAAAGCCTACGCCCTGCACCAGGCCCCGGGCCCATATATCAAGCCCAAGAGCGTCTGGTGGATCCGCTCCAGGCCCATTAACCTTCCACCTGTTCCCCCCTTACACCCCCACCCCACCACCCCAACCTACCAGTCCTCTTTTCACCCCCCCACACCCTCCCCTTTTGTCCTTCACCATACCCCCTCTCCTCCTCCTCCTCCTCCTCTTGCCCTTGGTCGTTGCCACTAGCAGCCCCTTGTTCATCTTCCCATTTACGCCCCCCCCCCACATCCCTCACACTTTCTTCTCTTCCTCATTTCCCTCTTTCTGTCCGTCTATGGTTGTCCTTCATTACCTCCTTCTCATATTTTCTTTATCATTCTCTTTCTCTGTCCTTTTCTATCTCTCTTTATCTCTAATGGTTAACACTTTTTTCTCCCTCCCTCCTCGCTGAGATTTCTCTCTCTGTCTTAAACTCTATCTCCGACTCTGTCTTCTCTTTCTCTCATGGTCACTTTCTCACTCTAAATCATTCACTCTGTTTCTCTTTCTCTCTCTGCCACTCAGTTCCAATCTCCTGACACAGTCTTTGCTCTTCTCTCTCTTTACTCCTTCTGTAACTCATTTAAACTCCCTGTCTTCTTTCCTTCATCCCTCTTTCTTTCCCCATCCTTCTCTAAACCTTCTTTCTTCCCAACTAAGGTAAAGCAAGCGTGCCATGGTGTGTGTGTGTGTGTGTGTGTGTGTGTGTGTGTGTAGCTGTGCTGGGGGGTGCAGCACAGACTGCCAAATAATTCAAATGCAACGGACCAGGGACACAGTTACAAATCTCTGCCAACTGCGTGCGGCCGCCAACCCCATCACGTTTGCAGTTTGTCAGGATTGGGGTGTCAGGAGGTGAGGTTGTTGCAGGGGGGATTGTTGACCTCTATGACAAGACAGACATTGCAGCCTGAGGCTCTGAATCTATGTATGTGTGTGTGTGTGTGTGTGTGTGTGTGTGTGTGTGTGTGTGTGTGTGTGTGTGGTATAGATGTACCACTTCCCAGGATTCACAGATCACACCTTAAACGGCTTATTAATTTCCCCTCAGTTATGAGGTGTAAAGAAAAAAAAGAAAAGGTACAATCAGCGGTCAAAGCAGGGCAGGAGCATCTCCCCCCTCCACCCTCCGCTTTATCTCCAACACGCACACACACACACACACACATACACACACACACACACACACACACACACACACACACACACACACACACACACACACACACACACACACACACACACACACTTGGTTGCACCTTGAAAATTAAACTGCTCCTGGATAGGTCATGGAAAAAAGGTGTGTGTGGCTGTGTCTGTGTGTGTGTGTGTGTGTGTGTGTGTGTGTGTGTGTGTGGATGACTCTGTGTATAAAGAGGGCAACTAAGACTAGAAAATGACCCTCCAGTCTCAACTGGGTGGGTGGGTGGTGTAAGTATTATTTCACCAAAGTAAATTCATGTAATATTTATGGATGTAGATAGAGGGGAGGTGAGGATGAGGTAAAACGATGCAGCAGGGCAGAGTGGGGCACATCAGAGGACCTTACATTATTCACTCAGGTAAATCTATAAGTGGAGAATATTCAGTGTGAGTTGTGAACATCAACCCACCCCAGGGATCTGTCATACTGCGTGATTAACTGACAATCAGCCACTTTGTAAATAATTCTCCTGCTTAAAACGCTAATTTTTTTTCCAGGTTGTTGCGGGTTTCTGTGAATGTTGTGAGTTTTTCAGACCTTTTCAAATTTGACTTGAAAAATAATTAATGACCAGTACTTATCTGAAAATATCTGACTGCCAGAGATGGTGTACAGAACAGACATTTCTTTTAAACTCTTGATATTTTGAATTTTTTATATATATATATATATATATATATATATATATATATATTTATATTAAAATGCATTTTCAAATTAAGGATGGTGTGAGCACAATTTGTGAAATGTTGTATCTATGTAAACATGTGCATGTGTGGTCGTAAAAGTCAGTATTTTCTATTGCGAAAAAATATTATTTAGGGTTTGATCTAGTTTAGTGTAAACACCAGTGAAATAATACCTGGCTTGCTCCATGTTTTACATGCATTACCTCATCCCTTTCCTACGACGGAGCATTAGGGCCACATCAAGGGAAGATGTTATTTATTTTGCATTTTGAGAATAAAGTCGAAATGTCGAGAATAAAGTCAACATGACGAGAATAAAGTTGAAATACTTTTTCGAGAATAAAGTCGAAATGTCGAGAATAAAGTCGACATGTCGAGAAAAAACTTGATATTTCAAGAATCAAGTCGGACTTTTGAGAATAAACCAAACTACTAGCTATATTACCTATCACGGACCCTATAGTATTCTACAAAATGCATGAACTCTTTCTCTTTTAGCACATAAACACAGTATGATGATAAGTATTAGGAATTTGAAGAGATTGTGCCGAAAATTGCGTCTGTTCAGAAGGAGAAACCACACAAACTTGGAAGAGGTGGCCATCTGAAATAGCTTGTAATGGACAGATGCGAGGGTATCGATGGTTACACCTACGTATATGTTGTATCACAAGACACAATAAGACAATTGATTTGTCTGATCCTGATGGAGTGGAGCTCAGGCGAGCGCGGCACTCCAAGGACGTAACCCATATCTATGATGTTTCCTACATGGCAGCTGGCATGGCGGACAGTCGCTCTATTAAGTGATAAAGGAGTTGAATTTATTCTCGACATTTCAACATTATTCTCGAAATGGTATAGTTCAACTTTATTCTCGTCATGTTGACTTTATTCTCGACATTTCGACTTTATTCTCGAAAAAGTATTTCAACTTTATTCTCGAAAAAGTATTTCAACTTAATTATCGTCATGTTGACTTTATTCTCGACATTTCGACTTTATTCTCGAAATGCAAAATAAATTAAAAAAATATCTTCCTCCTTATTTATTTTTCTTTGATGTGGCCCTAATGCTCCGTCGTACTTTCCTGCCCTTTTGCCCTTCCTGTTGACTTTGTTTTTATCTTCAGTCTTTTTGTATCTTTTTCTCCTCTCCTCTCCTCCATCACATCACCTTTTATATTTCTCCCTTACCTCTTCTTCTTTGTTATTCCCTCTCCTTTCCTTCCCTCTCCACATTCCTCCTCTACTCATCCCCTTTCTCATCTCCCCTCTTTGTTTCACCTCTGTTCGCCTGTCCTTTCCTCTCCCCGGCCATCTGTTTATCCAATATGGCTGTCCCATCTCAGCTGGGAGCTTTCCCAGGGAACAAGACTTCTAATACAGTTCCTCCTCAACTTAATGACCCTCGGTTCTGCTTTTGCCATTCCCGCTACATGCAGACAAAACAGAAAAAAAACGAAAGAGACAGAGAAGCACAAAAACCTGTCTGGATCCCCCAAAAAACTGTCCCTGATGACTAAAATAAACAGTGAAGCCACATTTCAAAACGTCACAGCTAATTTCCTCCCTGCTCCACTTTTATCAGATGGATGGACTAAATATATGTATAATGTTACACAGCATTTGACTCAAGACAGAATCTAAACAACAGGTCATCCCTTGTTACTGTGAAGTAAAAATTTAGGAATGAAAAGGAGAGTGAAGCTTTGCCTTCACAACTGCTTCAACCCTTTTTGAAATGTTGTGATAGATGTCTCAAACTGTGCAGATTTGTTGACGCTCAATTGTTTGTGAGGCTACACTTTGACATTTATTTAACTATTCTATTTTAGTGTCCCTACCCCAGAGCCTTTATCTTGCAAACACTGTTCCTGTTTTGAGTTGTAATTATTTCCTGACTGTTTAACATTTTTGTTGCATCTGTGATACACCTGCAATTTGCTTTCTTTAGAGTTTTGTCAGTTGGTTTATACAGCTTACAACTCAACAGTGTTGTCAGGCCTGATCTGTTTACAGTAGGTGACACACACACACACACACACACACACACACACACACACACACACACACACACACACACACACACACACACACACACACACACTGTTAACAGGTATTTGGCAGTCCTCCCAACACCTTTTAACAACACTTATTTCTGTGAATAAGTAAGCATGCACATACCACAGTGGATCATTTTTGACACGTAACCACCAGCGTTAGTGTCAGCCCCTCAGAATGGAGGAGCAAAGGAGAGGAGACATGTTCTTTTTGGAAAAAGGTTGAGGCTGTAAATGTAAAGATGCATCAAGAAAAAAAACAAGTAGCAAATCGCTACCTGAAGTGATAGTACATGTGACAAAAGTGTAAGGTTAAAGGGTTACTGAAAGAAAGAAAAAATGCTTTTTGATAAAATACCTCCTGGAAATTATAGGTCATTATAGTAATGATACATATGACAGTGTAGCATATCTGAAGGTGTATTTTCTCTTTACTGTAACATGGCTTGGCACGGCATTGGATTACCTATAAGTCTTTTCTGGCATGGTAATTTCCGTTATTTCATCAACCTCTGTTTGTTGTGTGTTGACAAGGAACATAAAAGTGCTTGCTGTCCCAACACCAGACACGCATCCTTTTTATTAAAGGGTGTAGAGAGGAAGGGGGGCGGGGGGGTGTGTTGAAAAGGGAGTGGAGTTAGGAAGGTAAGATATAAACATATGAATCATCAATAGTCCCGATTGCCCTGCTAAATTCTCCCTCTCATTGTGTTTGTGGTGGGAGTCAGGCCAGCCATCCCAACGCTAGAACAATGGAGGAGAGGGTAGCAGTGGACCAGCTACAGTATGAGTCACCCTCACACACGCACATACATGCACACACACACACACACACACACACACGCACACACGCACACACACACACACACACACACACACACACACACACACACACACACACACACACACATTGTAAATACACATGTGAACATCTCATATACAGCACAAACATTAGAAGAGGTGTATTTAAGAAGACTGTGTTTACAGTTTTCACGAAGAAAGCATGACATCCTTTTTTATTCTAAAGATTCAAGTGACCTAAACTATTTGTTATCCTTTTAAAAGTTGGAAAATGTACCTAGCTGTGTTTCTTACAAGGGCAGTTTAATTTCTTGCTTAATGCAGAATTTTTTTGTGAAATATGTATTCTGTTTTCAGTCAGATGTTTTTACTAAGCTGTATTTTTTCTATTTCTGCTTCAGTCAAAGAAATTGTATGTTTCCCAGAATGCCTTATGACAAGTGAGCCCTTACAATTTAGTTTTCTTCTCATTTTGTAATTTTTAAATCAAGAAAACTCTCTAAGCACAGCATCCATTTGGCTGCATACAATCTGCTTTACTGAAGCTAATAACAACAGAGAAACTGCTATCTGGGACGTTTAATAACTCCTAACAGCACAATTCATGCAAGAGATCTAGACCAACCATTATCAGTAGCTGCCTTTTAAAGCATTTTGAGTGGATTTGTCCTTTAACACGAGAGTTGCGTAGTTGCCGGTTGGCACCAGAGCGGGTGGGTTCATTGCAGGACAGGAGAGGATGGGAAGGGGAGGGAGGGGTGGAGTACCAGCCCTGTGCTAGCAAATGTCACTGAGGGACAAATGTGTTTCCCCTCTTAGAACACACTCAAATACTCTTATATACTCATACACTCATATTCTGGATTAAGCACAGATAATGTACTTTCATATGCAGTGTACAAACTATGAAACATGTCCAAATACCCCAATAACTGCTGATAAATATGTATCTGTACACAATCAATTAAAATGAAGTTGAACCCATACATACACTGATCCTACAAAACATTTCCTGCAACACATACTCATCAAATCAGAACAGAACAGAAACAACCAGCTACAAAATGTAAATTATTCAAAAATGAGGTTTAGAATTATCCCAAAGACATCGGCATATTTTGAAATAAAAGCAAACACTTTTGAAATACAGTAAAAAGTAAAAAGTGTGGCCCAGACTCATTAAACAACAATCTAATCTTTCAAAAAAAACAATCCATACATTAACAACAACTGACCTAAATCTGCATCTGTAACCGCAGTAATATGTTGGAAAACACATACTAAAACTCATATTAAGTGCTAAATAGATTTGAATAAATGAATAGGCTTATGTGCAAGTGCAAACATTGACAGACACAAACTTCGATTCATCAATGTACACACACACACACACACACACACACACACACACACACACACACACACACACACACACACACACACACACACACACACACACACACACACACACACACACACACACACACACACACACACACACACACACACACACCTGTCTTCAGCTTGCTCAAAACTTTATTAAAATAACCACAAGTGATCTCAACCCTGCCAAAACCTTCCCTCATCACGCCACTTGGTCTCTGATTTCAAAACCATTGCACCAGACCTGACTTTCTTTAATTGTTGATGTGTTAAACCAATCAAAACTAGGGTAGGTTGACGGTATATGCCCGCCCCAACTTCTCGGATCCAAGGTGTTAGAAATAAACGTCCCTCACGTCATGCCTCATTCCCAGAAAGAGGGGGAGAAAGAGAGCAAATGGGGAGAGCTCTTTAGAAGGTACTCCTAATGGCTAAATATTTATGAGTCCTGTGACCGAGGCCAACTTATGGAAACTAAATCTTTAAACACTTTTTTTGGCAGACGCCTCACACACCCTCCCAGCTTGGCTCTATTACCAGGGAAATTCTTTTGTTCTTACGGAGCTAATAATAGTGAGAGGGGCTGTGCGTTATGTTAGAGCGGTGTCTGTGTCTTCATGTGGGTATGTGTGAGTGTGTGTATGTATGTGTGTGTGTGTGTGTGTGTTAGATGAAAGTGTATTTATAGCTTCCTACAGTGCCTCACTACTCCTGTGACAAACTTTTAATTTTACTCTGCTTCCTGTATCTCTGGCCCCAGGCTCGACCTCACATCTAATAGTCAGATCTATATTACAGTTTTTTTCAATTGCTAAATGACAGTCGTCACAACTGAAGCCACATGTGCAAAACTATAACTACAGTCTGCATTACCAACGGTCACCTGAACTAAACAGCTCACATCACCTGCAAAACTCATTCCAAGCAACACAACTCTTAACACATGTCTCAAAACATTGGATTGTTCATAGTGCAGCCAAGCACTATGAACAATCCTCATTGAGATAACACACACTGTCACTCAGAACACACTGAGAGTAAAAACACTAACGTCAAACACCAATACAGAAAATACAAACTTTTAATCTCTACAGTTTAAATAATTTAAGCGACTTCACACTAATCAATAGTTTCTTTAAAGAAAAGAGTGAAATTCTTTCACATGAACATTGTTATTTTATAACATACCAGTTTTTTTATGTAACCAAGAAGGAATGAAAATCAGCAGTTTGCTGCAATAGATTTATAATTTTATTTTGTCTGTAGTAATTTATGTAATGACTGGAAAAAAAGTTTAAAACTAAAGGTACGTAATAACAAAGAACATTGGATGTCCTGGCTTGCTATGCACCTGCATCATCTATACAAATTAATGTGGTGTTTCCATTGCTTCCACCTCCATTACTTTCTGAAAAACAGTAAGTCCACAGTTTTACTATAGTAAAGGAAGTGTTTTTCACATTTTTGTAGCTGTGTATGTATCCTCCAGACCCTGGATATATTGGTATCTTTGCTCTTTTACCTGTTTACTGTTTATCTCAAACAGTACAGTGTATAATTGATTCATTCTTATTTGGTGTTTCTTTATTTCCAAAAAAGTCTTTCTGAGCTTTCCCTATATACTGTATATACAGTATGTGTTCACTAACAAGTCTTTCATCTGAAATTGCAATCAGCAGTGTTTGATAGGCACCAGACTGAAATCTATTCTGTTCAGAATGTGTGGTTAACAGTTTTGACAGCAGTATGTTAGCATTTGGACAAAGTGGTGTAAATCCACAGTGTTGTGCAGGTTGTCGTTAAAGCCATGGGATAACTGTGTAGAGTTTTGAAAACTGTGTTCAAGCAATGAAAAATGAACTAGAGTTTGGTTCACATGAACTGCTACTGTGCAGACTGTAGTTAGAGTTTTGCACATGTAGCTCCAGTTGTGCCCACTGTTGTTTAGCAATCGAAAAAAACTGTAACATGAAATGTCGAAGGTCAGGTGGATTCAAAAGCATATCTTTAATTTAAATGGCAATCAGAAGGTAAGGTAAAACAATGGACACACTATTTGTAGTAGGTAGTTTTATCCCTACAACAATACAGTAAGACAAGAGTATACATGTTTAGCATCTACGGAAATGAATCCCCTAACAATGTTTGTCATGCTTGAGCAGTACACACACACACACACACACACACACACGCACACACACACACACACACACACACACACACACACACACACAAATATGTTCAATATCAGCTTGGCTGACGGTTGGCTTATTCTCCTCATCACTAACACTAAGCCGTGCTCAGCAGTCCTCCCAGTAGTTAGTAATGAGAAACAAGCAAGGAAGGAGGATTGTGGGTTGTGTGGGAAAAACTGTCAGAGACACAGCTAGCATATTATTTTCAATCCCCCTTGTGCTTTAGATGGCTCTTTTAAAAACACTGCAAGGGGGGTTCAATTCAATTATCTTCGTCACTTAAGTGAAATACGCCCTCACCTCCCGTAAACCAATGAGGCCCGTGCAACAGGAGCAGGAGTGTATCGTGGGCATTGAGCTCAGGTCATTTCCTACCTTTGTAACAGGCATCTAGTTCAATTAGCCTACTATTAAGCTCAAGTAATATGGGTAGCCATTATGCAAACATAATGACATTTCATTCAGCAGCAAATCAGGGAGTGACAAACACAAGTGGGTGAGATAATTGAATTAGGATGAGGGTGTGAGAAATAGGGCAAACCACACACAATTATTAGCTGTGGCCACACCTCAAAACGAGCCTCTGTGTGTGTGTGTGTGTGTGTGTGTGTGGATATGTGTGTGTGTAAGAGTGAAGTACTGTGCAACCTAGTTGAATGCAAATACAGATCTCGAAAATGTCAATAGCGGGGACACGGTGCATGCTAAATGTCAACATGTGTTTTTCAAGGACTCTTGTCTGTGTTGTAATTGGGTCTGTTTTAATATTACATTTATTTCATTTGTTATTTTCCCCTTTGAAAACAAAATAATATCAAATATTTGGAGGGAATTTTGCAACGGGCCCGGGCCCATGAATATGCAGCTGTGCCTTTGGCGATCCGGTGTGAAACAAATCACACAAAGGAGTCAGACAACGGGAAGAAAAACAGGTGAGGCACAGACTAATCATATGCCTTTGGTTTCCCTCTGAACATTAACCTTCATTCAAAGCAAATAAAGCTGCGAGCGCACAAACACACACCAGAAACTCTCCCTTGTGCTCTGTGATGAATAAGTGGGAATTAGCACATTTTTAGAGTGAGGCGTTGGTGGACGGTTACTATTGGTCAGTTGGGATTGACAGTGCTAAACATTCACAGAGGACACAGTGTTTACCAGGCTAAAATGTCGTTTTAATATTTGTGGTACTGACCATTATGGTTATAGGATGTGCAATATTTATATATATATATATATATATATATGCTATGTTATATTTGATATGGTATTACGCAATTGGGCACTGTGCAATATAGAAGTTATTTACCACAGCGTGAGTTAACGGGAAATGTGCAATCATTATCAAAATTAAGTGCAATACCAGGGGGAGGATGTGTTGTGGATTCTCTTCTGTTCTTCTGTGATTGTAAGGAAATGTAGGGGGGTATTGTGTGAGGTTTATTAGATTTTCATTGAAGCATTGGATGAGATCATGTATGATTATGTTTCTATGTAGGTTAACTGTATATTTATTGTGTGTTAATGCATACGTTTCTCTCAAATGCCCAAGATGAATTTCTCCTATAGGAGACAAGGCTTATCTTATCTTATCTTATCTTAATAGACTTGGCATAGTACAAACACCTAGTGAAAATGCTTTGAAAGTATGTCCATCACAAATAATTAAAGGTAAAAAAAATCATATTAAACTGAAATTAAAAGGGAAAGGCAATAGAAAAATTGTTGCCATTGTGACTCTATCCCCTGTGTGATATGGTCAGCTCTCTGAATAAAAAGAATAAATAAATTGATAATGGCCAATAACTCTTCTCATCACACAGTGTGTGCCCACTTAGATCTGAGGAATATTTCAAGGGGAGAAGGGCGGTATGCAGTTCACATAAAACCCTCAGACTAGGACCCTGTTAGCATGAAAAGTGCCTGAAGCTCATAGTCAAAGTTTTGGCAACCCATAGCCAAAATGTGTCACACAGGGTAAATGTGGCTGGCTGCTGAATTTTGATCAGGCAATGGGACAGACAGCGGTGGCAGCTACGAGCAGACTGCCCCCCACACTCCCCACCCACAGCCCTGTGTACTCCGCATTAGTGTTGAGCTAGTGCATAAAAGAGGAAGATTAAAGGCCTGTTGAAGATAAAGGATTACGCAGATGATGTTCATGAACTGTGTAAAGTACTGTCAATTATGGATGACAACGTGGTGAAAGATTTACCATTGAAACAAAATGCAGGATAATTTATTAAAGGCCTGCAGAGTAACTGCAAATAGAATTAAAGCTTAATTATCAGTATGCTATCATAACTGAAAGGAATCATGGCCAAAACCATGAAAATAAGGTTGTAGAAAAATGAACACATTTTCCTTACATTCAAACAAAACCCCCCTCATCATGTGGATCGTGCACACTTACCTTGAGTTCACGGAAGAAGATGCTGCTGCGTGCCCACTCCACGATGGAGAAGAGTGTCTGGTCGGCCATCTTGCACATGAGGCCGAAGGTGTTGAGCTTCTCGTGTTTGCCTCTGCTGGCCTGCTCCTGCTGCAGGTAGGCCATGATCTTGGCCTGGACCTGTGGCTCATCTGGCTCACACTTAAGCAGCTCTACGATCAAGTGAGGGAAGCTAGGCGGTGACCCTGTTTGGTAGGCATCGACGTAGGCGTAGCCCATGATGGACTCTGGCGAGCTAGTGTACGGGTCTGGGTACTCTGACTTGATGGTGCGCGTGCCCTGGAAGTGTCCGTAGGCCGCCTGGTAGCCCTGCAGACTTCCGGCGTGTGGTGGCATTGCCATGCTGACTGGCGAAGTGACAAATGGGCTGCGGTCGTAGTCTGTGGGGGGCAGGGCGGTGGCATAATGATGGTGGTGGTGGTGGTGACCGGTGTGGTGTCCAGGGTGGTGGCTCAGTGGAAGGCCCTTGGATGCGGCCGAGTGGATGTTCTGGATGGCTGAGGAGATGGTGAGGTCGGTGGGCACGGCTTGCATGACCTGAGTCATGGCCTCAATCTTCAGGCCGTTGGCTCGGATCAGCGCCTTCTTTTGCTGCTTGAGGGCCCGGTCACGTTTGTACATCGGGCCAAACTTGTTGCGACCGCCACGCATGCGGTCTGCCCGCACAGCTGACAGATGGAAAGAGAGATGAAACAGGAGACAAGAAGGAAGAGGACAATATTAAAACTAAATTAGTGTTTCATCCAGAATGAGAAGTCCACCATGTATAAAATGTATTTTCATAACCTGACATTTTTTTCCTTTACACACTAAATCATCTATATTGTAGCGATTTGTCCATGTTTGTATATAGATATAAGCATGGCATTATGGAAGTCAACTCCTCATTTGTAACTTGTATGTAGGGAAAAGGTTTTTCTGTGGTGATTACACTTGACATTTACCTGTTTACTCCCAAACCCCACAGGTCAAACAGATAGGGTCGTTACTCATTGACCAGAGACACAAACTTCTATGAACCGCTCTGATCATTTTACAGCTGGCTATCTCTCACTACCACTCAGAAAATGCACACCTCAAAAGCTATACATTGGAATAGACTGAAAGAAAGTTCTCCTTTTACATATATATGTTTTAAAATTCTATCTGATTATGCAATATCTAAAGCTTCAAAATGTCACTGTCTTTTACGAAAGCCCGAAAAGGCTGACAATGAGCAAATTGATTTTTTTTTTTTTTCTCTGATGAACCAAACATACCCATGATGCCCCCCTGCCTCCCACCCCAGTGCAGGATCCTGTGGTGAGGATCACAACGAGTCTGTGCCGTGGGTATTTCTAATGAACGAGCCGGGCATACAGTGGACTGCTACGAGGGCCATGTGTGATCTGGCCGACTGCTGCCATGGGGAAGCTGCTCTGCTGTCTCCCAGTCGGGGGGCGCTGGTGTTAATTATTCATACTTAATTACCTCTTACTCTGACGAGGCTCGCTGAGCCCAGCGTGCAACGAGCTAACGGGTGTCTGGGAGACTATGCAACAGAAAAACACTCACTAATACTTATACTGTAGACTTATTTTCATTTTATTTGATAAAAGAAACCCACACATTTAACTGTATATGCAAATACATGCACATACATTTGCCCTGATACTACAAAGTGAATAGTCAGATAACATGACGAGTAAGCTCATGATGTCTTGACGGATGAATGAAAGAACAGAAGAAGAAAATTGAAGAGTTGGTGTGGAGGGGGCGGGGTGGGGGTGAGGAGTTTGGGGGTGAGGAGAGGCACACGCACACACACACACACACACACACACACACACTCTGAGCTGCCTTGGGAGTGATTTTAATGACCTCCGTCACAAAAGTGTCTGTCACTGATCTGAGCGAGAGGAGCCGAGAGGGGAGACACACACGAACACACACGAACACACACACACACACACACACACACACACACACACACACACACACACACACACCACACACACACACAAACAAACACACACACACATCCACATGCTGACTCCTTCTTGTACATTCTTATAGAAAACACACACACACACACACACACACA
The DNA here is from genome assembly GCF_008315115.2 of Sander lucioperca. Taxonomy (NCBI): domain Eukaryota; kingdom Metazoa; phylum Chordata; class Actinopteri; order Perciformes; family Percidae; genus Sander; species Sander lucioperca. The sequence goes on from NC_050183.1 coordinate 1,925,793, forward strand.
CACACACACACACACACACACAAACACACACTAACATGGAAAGCATCACACACTGGTCCAGATCACACAGAGAGATGGTAGCAGGCTAGACAGCTCAAATGGTATGTAATTAATATGCAATGAAATTACACACACACACACACACACACACACACACACACACACACACACACACACACACACACAAGACCATTTCCCAACATGCTTGAGGTCAACGCCAGTGCCCATCAACGAGGCTCAGGGATTATCATGACATGATGTTAAAAAATTGATCACACATCAAAGGAAAAAAATAAGGAATCAGGAGCCGTCAAATGTATCCATTATACATTATTGTAGGGCAACTTTAACTATTAATGATTTCTCCACAACAGCGTAATTAATGAGCTGAGAAACTAATAGTTGGCTCTACTGGGAAAACAAAATTAGCCCCTGACTGCCTTCTTGCCTGCCTCGGACCCAGGGATCCACATCACACCATGAATATTAGGATTGGGGGGTGTAGGTCTCACAAAACACACACACACACACACACACACACACACACACACACACAGATTCTTTGTCTCTAATTAAAGGTGATTTGCATGCATGTAACACAGATTAATATGGAAGGGGGAGGGGAAAAGGAGAGCAGGACAGTGTAGGGGTGTGTGTTGGGGGAGAAGATGAATGTGTGTGTTTGACTGAGGTGGAGAGATGTTAATGGATTTGATGCGGCAGCATTGAGTTTATGATGACAAAGTTATCATAAGACCCTGCAACCTTAGAAGGTTAAGAGGATGAAAAAGTTGGAAGTTACTAATTTGTAAATGTTTCCATGCAGAAACATTTTAAAAAAACACAGCAGTAATTGAATTTCCCTTTCATAAAAGCTTGTGTCTGCTCCAAACTTAAACTCCCTGGTAGGTTTCTGTGGTGCCAAGAAAGGGATATGTTTGATGTTTGTTTGGCATTAACAGCACAGGGTGAACAGTTTGCATAACAGCAACAGCCACTGTTGAACAAGGCAAACAAGAAAGACAGCTACGTACAGAAATGAATCAAACTTCAGTGTTTGCAGCTATGGGCACTGGGCATATATGGGCATATATATATATATATATATATATATATATATATAAAAGTTTGAATACATAAGAAGAAACTTTTATTAGTGTAAAAAGGATCTGGTTTGGGGGATATTGTGAGTTAGCAGTAAGGCTTTGGGGCTAAAGCCAGGCTGAAAGGCTAAAAGGCTGACACTGTCTTAACTCTGAATTCCCCTGACTTACTTACCGTCTGAGCACGTCCACACAAAAACACACTCAGGCACACCCACACACATCCATAAATTCAGAAACGGACCCAATCAAAATCCTGTTCCTCTTTTCCAAAAGTATCCGTACACCGTGTACACAGCGTTTCAAACATAAACAAACACAAACAATCACACACACACTATCCTTCACACACTCAATTTCTTTGCACACATATCCCCTTAGACACTGAATCACACACACAACAGCCCTCAGCGCTTAAATCCTCTGATTTATGGTTGTTTAATATACAGGAATATTAAGCACGCGTAGGTGAGGATCCCTGTCGGCCGCCAGCATATTAATGGGCCCCGTGGAGCCTTGCTGACACCCTGTTTGTCATGTCGGTGCCCCGGCCCCTGCTCCGTATGCGCCCTATCCCATGCACACACATGAATACCTATGATACCTATGCATAAGTAATGGGACAGCTCCCTGGCTTCCACCGCAGGTACTGGGAGGCTGATGGAAGACAAATCAGAGTGAGAAAGATGGAGACAGGGAGGAAATAAAAAGTGGAGGGAGAGGGAGAGAGATACAGTGAGGAATATACAAACACTCAGAGGGTGTCGCTTATTTGTGCTGAATGGCTCAATAGAGGTTTTGCATTTGTAGTAATTGATGAATTTAGATTTGATGATGGATTAAGTGCATGGAAAAAAATCGTCTGTGAGTCTGTTGAGTGATGTTGTAAATGAGAGTAAAAAGTCCAATACAAGTTAAACTGAGAGTTAGATTTCCAAAAGAAATAGTCCACTTTAAATCAGTATATTGTCATGTCTGGTTTAAACAAGACAATGCTGGCTGGTCAGCTTTGAATCAAGCTGAAAATACTACCTAGCATTCAGTATCTAAAAACTGTAAAGAAAAATAATCAGCATTTGATCATGGGAGGACAAAAGCTGCATGCTGTTTTGTTAAAATATTGTAATAATTACCATTTCTAATGTGGTGTCTATCAACTTACATTTTCAATGGTTATTGAGAAAAAATTTTTGTAACTTCTGCTTTATTAAATAGCGCACAGTAGAAACAGAGTGTATTCAAACCCACAGTATCACTAATACCAGTGTTACGCTCTGTCTTTAAGATGATACACAAGTGAAGGAAATATTAGGCAGCTCAGTGAAGCATGTGATGCAAGACAACTTCTAGCGAGCATAAAAAGAAAATCATGCCAGTGGGAGCTGTTCAGATATGGCACGCTTCATCAGCTTTAGTGAAAGACGTACTAATGGGTCAAACCATAGTGGGATGTGGCTTTTTTTTCCTCAATGAGTCAACATCAAGAGCTGAGGCACTACAGGGCATACCAAGAAACTACTAAGTACCAACTAAGATTTTTACAACACGGTAACATTGTGTGTTTGTGTGGTTAAATGAGTGTGTGGCTGCCAGGCTCCATCATCATTGTGTGTGTGTTTTTTTTTTTTACTTCAATACTGTTTGACACAATGACCCGCATGCCCCTGACAGTAACTACAACAGATACATTAACAGATTAAACAAGCTTTTTATAGACAAATATTAAAATGAATTTATAAAATATATAAATATATTTAACTTTTTTATAATTTCATGATAAACAGTTTGATGTTAGCAACTCATGGCATGTGGTTAGAGTGATTTTAGGTTAAAGATCACACTCATATCCAGATTCACTTGTTAATTTAGTTGTTGCATCAACTCTCACAGTTCATATGAGATTATTGAAAATCTCATATCATATCTTGGACGTTACACACTGGGTCATAGCTATGTCATTTATCCAGTGGCAGAAGTACACACGGAGGAGAATATGATATGCCTCTGCAGTGTTTTTTCTTCGTTGTGCAAAGCCAGGCGTCAGGTTTAACTATTTTTGTTATCAGCTCAAGATAATACAAATTGTGTATAGTGTTGGTATGGGGTGATAGACATGTCACAACAATGTTTACTGTACAGTCTATCACTCTGACATGTGCCCATCTGCCATTTCACACTGTTACGCTACCTTCCCTCAACTTTGAAACATTAACACATGCAAGACTGACAGACTTCTTTACTGCTACACCCCCCTCACACCAAAGCGTCCCGTCAACAAATGGGAAGGACATTGAGCAACAACAGAAAGGCAAATGTAAACAGTCAGAAAAATTTGAGTTTGAGTCAACTTTAAAGTTTTCCTCAAATCTTTGTATACATTTTGGTTTCCACTCGATATCCTGAATTCACATGTTGCTGCAAGCTGCTGTGTAATGGAATGAAAAGACTGCTCATGACCCCCAAAGCTCCTTTCCTCTTTCACAGCTATTGTATACACATTTCTTTTTAGATCAAATGACAGCTTCTCCCTCTTGCCTGTGGCCCTCTGAACACCTTTTTGGGCTTCTCATGAATATATGTATGTGTTTACCAGGGAGAGCTGTATGTTTGTGTGAAGTGTGTGTGTGTGTGTGTGTGTGTGTATGCTGAGGGGTGTCAGCCTTTCTGTAAGGGACGTCTTTACTGGTTGTGGCAGGAGTTGCCCACTGGAGCTTCTGGCCCCTGACAGAGTGCTGCAGAGCCCGTCTTGCCCCAAGCTGAAAGCTACCGCCAGCAAAACAAATCAAACGTTTCCCCCTCCCCACCCGTGTCAGCTGGAAAATGACAGGCTAGGACATTCTGCCCAGCGGCCATTCACAATTAACAGCAATTAATTACACCCCACACGGCAACTAAAAGGAGAAGAAGCCTCCGGAAAGATTTTAGTTAGTCTTTGCTTTTACCCTCCCAGGGTCTAGTTTCTTTAACACATTAACTTTTCTCAATTGTATGTGATCATCATTTGTTTTATCTGTTTTAAAAAACTTTCTTTCAATATTAGACTGAAACTGTATAAATAACAACACATATAAAAGACTACACAACGTACCACAATTTCCAGTATTTTTTAAAGGACAGTATTGTCACAAAATAATAAATATTGTCACAAAATAATAAATATTGTAACAAAATAATAACTACGAACTTTAGCTTTTAAATCCCCTATTTTACAAGTATTGAAAGGTGACCTTCAGGTCGCTTTATTCACTCCAAAATTAGCGATTTCAGAATAAAACTTGTCAACTCATGTGTGGAAAAATAGTTGATTTTAAATATTATCTTTGACCATTGGAAGAATGTTTCTTGCCCTGCCGTCCTGTCACTTCTGGATAGCCATGTTTGAACAAGCTTCTGAGCCACGTTCAAATTAAACAAAGAGGCCTCGAAACAGCTGGCCAAAAGTATCATCATTACCATTCTCACCCTGCTGCCAAGTTTAATATTTTATCTATTACTCTGTCTGGCAAGCTTAAGTGCACAGCAGCTACAAGATACCCCTTAACTCCCCCTGACCCCATCTTAAATACTAATAAGCAATGCTGGATTTTAACGCTTTGGTGGTAATGAAAGGGTTCACTTCACAAAGTTCTAGGTATACATTTGCGAGAACAGATATTACTGTTCATTGTTAAATCTTTAAATAAATACAATATTCTCCTTTCATACAGGCAATTATTATGTCAAAGTAGGTATCAACCTTTTTTAAATGGTGGATACTGTATGCCAGTTTGGAAGGAAACTATTCACATGCAAATTGATCATGAAAGAGTATTTTCACTCTGAGTTTCCAAAAAAAGTTAATGTGCTATGTGTTCAACTTTTTAAAACTTCTCTGTGGAAGTCCAGAAGCAGTCAACCTCCAATTGTAGCTGCTTCATGTTGTAATATTTCCCTCCCCAACTTTCAGTAAGAGTAATTGCAAACAGGCATCATATCTCGAAGAAAGAAAATACTGTATAATGCAGCACGCATAAAGCAATAACTTGATCTGTTTTTCCACTGCTGCATATGTGTACTGTAAACTCTGCATCATATTTTAGTGAGTGGTGTTTGCTATGAAACCCCAGAATAGACCAAATCTGTGGTAAACTATTCATGAACAGAAAAAACAGTATGTATGTATGTATGTATGTATGTGCGTGCACTATAAAAAAAAAGTAAAAATATTCTCCCAGATTATTTTAAAAGACTTGTGACTGGTGAAAGCCAGCCTGGATTTGCATTTGGTGGCCTAGAAGCCGTCTTGTTACTGGTAGTGGTGGAATGTAACTCAAGTACTGTACTTAAGTACATATTTGAAGTACTTTACTTGAGTATTTCCTGTCTTATTCTACTTTATCCTTCAACTCTACAGTACTACAGTTCAGAGAAATTATTAATTATTATGATACTTAATACTACACTACATTTTTTGACAGCTTTAGTTACTGCAGTTTACTACCCACTACTATTATAATAAATAATAGTTAAAGTTAGCTCCACATTGACCACCTATTACAGTAAAATGATACTTGCAACGCATTAGTGATAATAATGCAATTTTTCTGCATTATTAATACTTTTGTTTTTGATACTTTAAGTGCATTTGACTAATAATATGTACTTTTACTTATTTAAGCAAAGGTAATGAGTACTGCACTGATTATTGCTCAGCATGCTCAGTACTAATAACAGCCATCTGTTCTGTCTGGGAGCCTTTGAGCAAGACATTGTCTGTTATACATGTAATCACTTGGATATGAAAGACCTTTCTCCTTTATGCAACAGCTGTCTCCTATTTATCTATTTTGAAGAATCCCAAAATGTTGACAGCTAAACATTATCTACCAGTCATTGTTGCACTTTGAAACACTGCTGAACATCTCTCATCTCATCATGACCTCACGTTTAAACTGGAAACACATTGAATTGCAAAAGCAAAATCACCAGCAAAACTTGTGATTTTAAGTAGCCATGAGCCAAACACCTGAACTGTCAAAATGTAAACATGTTGCCGTACCTTCTAGCTTCATGCCGACGGTGAGGCACTTTTGGAAGCGGCAGTACGGGCAGCGCTTCCTCTGGGTCTTGTCAATCTGGCAGCTCTGGTTCTCTATACATGTGTAGCGCTTGTTGTTCTGGACGGTGCGCTTGAAGAAGCCCTGCGGAGAGAACCAATTAAGACGTCAACCCGCTTGACCCCTGCAATGCGATGGTAATTGGCCCATTCACACTCCCAGACAGATGGAGAGGGACAGGCTTAATGGATATACACACACACACACACACACACACACATACACACACACACACACACACACACACACACACACACACACACACACACACATACACACACAGGGTGAAGTTTTGAAAGCTGCACTCCAATTGATGCTGTGATGCAATATAAAGCAGGGCATGAATACATACTTGTTACAAATGAAACACATTTCAGTCTTTCTGAAAAGTTTTTTTATATAATGTTGAAAACTAAGTATTTATAAAAAATTTTGATAATGTCACACAAGGAAATAATTTATAAATTTTCATTTACATACCTTAATTTTAATCAGCCTATAATAAATGAGCAAAACATAACTTCTCTACATACCTGCCTCACTTAGTGTTGTCCCTGCATTGTAAACTAATTTATAAACGATATGAAATCTAGTTTATATCCTGTCAAAATGACATTGCTATTCTCAACATTATTAATATCTCAATATATTCAGGTAAAGACTCTAAAGACTTTACGGGGAACGCATCTTTTCAACTCTCCACTTAATTATTGAAAAATATGAGCACAGGAGTCCAAAAAATCCAATAAATTATATCCATAATTCACAGTTCCGGGATTACAGAGATTCATACCTGCAACATGGAATTAATTATAGGCAGCAGCAGTGAAAATCAAACGAAGGGAAGATGGTATTAACGTATTCTAGATCCATAACCTAGGAGGAGAATCCTTAAACCTGGTCTTTAAAAAAAACAAAAATAAAAAAGAACATGCTGCTGTCAATATCTCACCAAACACAAATTTAATTGACAATCTGCATTGCCTGATCCATCCCAAAAAAAAAAAAAATCCACTGCGCTCTTTTTGGATTATCGACTTCTCCGTGCTTAAAAATCCATGCTTGAGAGAGAACTTTCTCTCCAATTTTATATTTAGTGCACAGCATGCGCTATAAATATCTGAACCAAACTGGATTCTAACATGCTTTAAAAACCACACTACATCACTTCTGGAGATTTAGCAGACAACATCACTAAAAAGCTTTAATTTGACCGGCAGTTCAAACTGAAGAAAAGACACTCGTCAAGGCTCATTTTTATTCATAAAGGGATTGCTGCAAGCTACTTTTGATTTCTGTTACCATTAAAAATGGCAAAGTTTCTCATTAACCCAAAAATGTGTCACAAATCAACATAAAATCTGAAATCATTACAATTATTTGATATGCTGTAAAGTAGACACAAGCTATTCATAAAACGAGTGTCCAATTTGACTGTGATAAATTATCTGAGCAATTGGGTATTCCTGACCTTGGAATTCCATCCTGAAAAACGGCACTCTCTCGGCACAAAAACACCAACCAGGAAACTGCTTTTACTTCATGTTGATATTGGCCAGTAAATCCAATTAGAAGCAGAAAAAAAAAGAATTCACATCACCACTTTATCTCCTCGGATCCCTGTCTCCCATACACCTTACTTGATATGTGCTCTGTCTAACTTTGAAATAAAAACAAAATCTCTTACTTTGTATTTTCTTTCCTTAAACTTCTGCAGATCTTAAATATATTGTTGGACATATCAACAATGCACTATGGCTCTGAGCTTTGACCTTCTTACTAGTTGATTGTAATGTCAGTATTTTAGGATTATTCTGCAATTGCTCTCTTAGCAAAGTCTCAGTCTCCCAAAATGAAGCGTGCTGGGATTGAGCCTGTTTGTGTAAAACGAGGACAATGAAGCCTGTTTCAGCTTGTTGTTGTTATTCCAGCAGGTACCATGTGGTACCATGTTTACTTTATGTAGGCTAGTGTGTAGTATGAACTAACACACTGTGTGTGCAGTGTGAGCTGGTAGGATTATGGGGAGGTTAAAGAATCTTTCTCTCTTTCTTTCTATGTGTGTGTGTGTTCCTCAGCCCAAAACTGGCGACCCAACCAAACCTTCAAAGAAATATGACCCTGATAGCAAACGTGTGTTATACATAACTGTGTTTTTTATGAACTGAAGGGTATAGGCAGGGGTGGGGTGAGGGTGCAAGGACTCGCTGGAAATTATGAAGTATTTTCGAAATCAGATACCACAAAATTGTGAATCTTCCTCAGGTAGCGCACAACAATAGCTGAAACAGAGGTACTTTGATGTTTATAGAAAACTAAGAATAAAATCTAAGTACTGGTTCTTCCCGTTTTCAGGCAGCTGTGGCCAGAGAGGAACCTCTATTACACTGGAGATGGATTTCACTGCCTGGTTGATAGTGAATATTTAATAGCAATATGAGTCTGTAACATGTCAACACACTGATGTATGTCTCCAGCTCTGACAATCATACTTTAACTGGATAGATTGCCTGCATTTTAGAGATAATCAATGATAAGCTTCAGGTAATTATCAATCATGTTTCAACAAGGATATATAGCACTTTATAAAAGACTTCATCTACATCCTGCATGCACACACACACACACACACACACACACACACACACACACACACACACACACACACACACACACACACACACACACACACACACACACACACACACACACCGTAGCGTTTCAACTGAACTGGGAAATGGGTTTGTGGACTGGCTCTTCAACACGAGCCTGTGCTGAGGCTGGAAGCAGCAGAGATGCCACTGACGTCTCCCTTCAAGCAAGTGCTTGGCATCTCAAGGTCATAATATGGGATCAAATCTATAACATCTGCTGTGAATAATGACCACATAGGCAAGAAATGTAAGCTGCGGCATCAATACCGTGAACGGCAATTTTACACTGAATAGTGTTAACACAGAGACATTTGTCTTAGCTTAATTTTGTGCGGACAGCTTTACTGGTCTAACAAAAAACTTGGGTAAAGCCTATTAGCTCAGTGTTGAAGAAAACTGTGGAAATAGGCAGAAAGGGACAAATAAGTTGTTGATAGAGCTCAAAATAATAGCAGTAACTGTTTGCGTTGCGGTAGCCTCATTGTTAAACTATGGAAACATTTTGCAACCAGACAATGTTGCTGTTCTCTTAATGAACTTGTGATGAGTTTTAGACAGTAGAGAACATGCTTGTACAAACAGAGCCGGTATTATTGTGTACTTTGCTTCCTGGGTTAACCCCCCCCCTCCTGTGTTTGGTGGTTGCAAAATTTACAAAACCCTTTTGCATGCTTTTGAACTGTTTCTTTTCCAAGCCATTCACCGCTTCACAAAATCCTCTGACACTCACAGGAAAAGTTTGTTACATCAATTGTCACAACAATATGTGAACTTTGGCCTCTTTGGTTTTCCTGTAATGTTAATGAAGAGGAACTGACTCTTTACTGAACAGTTGCACTTGTTGCATATCACTCTGGACAAGAATGTCGGCTAAGTACCTATTGTGCAAAAAATATAACTGAAAAAACGAGCTTAATAATAGAGCTGAATACACTGAATTACAGCACATGTAGAGAAATATAAGAGCCAAAGTATTTCTATGTATGGAGTATATGTATTTTAAAATTGAACAATACAAATATGGCTGTATCTGCAATATTTAAGGAAAATAATCATACTAAAGTAAACTAAAATGACAAAGAGCACATTAATAACTAAGTCCAGCTTTACTACAAACAATCAAACGGTACTCAGCCACTGTAAACCTGACACTGACAGGCTTTGATGCACTACAGGAACTTTATAATAACACCAGTAATTTAGGCAACTATAAATAATTGAGACCTCACTACCAAATACAATTTCAGACTCTAGGAATATTTTAGATATCAAAGCAGATACGGGAAAGGTCACCATGCGCACACAATATTATTGTAATGGTTTTCCACTCGGGAGTAAAGACTGAGGGCACTAACCTTGCAGCTCTCGCAGGTCAGTAGTCCGTAGTGATAGCCTGAAACCTTGTCTCCGCACACGGGACACATCTCGTCCAAGTCTTCGTCATAGGAGTAGTCCATCATTTTTAACTGGGGTGCTGAGGATGAGACACGGACACACAGAGAGAAGTCTATTTCAGTGCTGAGCAATCTTGTTTTTTTTTCCCCAAAAGCCCACTTTCATCCATCAAGATGCACCACGGGAAACCACGCGACGCAATTGAATGAGATTCTTTTTTTTAAGTTCTGTTGGAACAGTAGAGGTTTAATTTGAGGAGGGGAAGACGATGAAGTTGATTTTGGAATGAGTTGAAAGGACGCAACCATTTATTTCTCGTTGTTGCCGCCCTCTCCTCGACATTCGTTGCAGACAAGAGCCAAAAAAATAAATTTAAAAAAAGCGCATGAAAGTGAACCTCATAAATATGCATGCTCTAAGTCGTGAAATCGCTGGGGGAAATGGAGAGATATTAGAGTTAAGGATTGGAGGAGAAAACGTTACCGCCCACAGACAAATGAAGACACACAGAGAAGCCCTTATCTCTGCAGGCGAGGAGAAAAAACATCCAAAACCAACTTGAACTCACATTATTTTTCTCTCTCGAAGAATAACTCGCAATGCTATAGGGCGATTGTTTATTTTTGTGTGTTTTTGGTGGCACAAAAGCAGAGGCAACATTTGATGTGACTTTCTGCGTGTGCTGGAAAAAGAATCCATTTTACAAGTCGTCGATATGATTTGACATGATCATTTTAATATACAACGAATTACTGTAACTTAAAATCAATTTAGAAATAAGTAGATCCACAACATTGGCATATTTTCCATTTATTTAATTAAGATTTAAGACTGAATATACTTCGATTCGTATTTGTTGTATTTGTTGTAGCCCCCTTTGCCTTGCGTATTGGACATGCTTGCATTGATAAGACTGGGAGTGACAGCGCTATAGCTGACATTTAAGAGTTACAAAGGCATTTATGGTTGCAATCATACAAAGCAGCCAGGATCAAACAGGCAAGCTTCAGTGGATGTGGCTGTAAGTGTAGAAATAGTAGGCTATGCCAACTAGATGCCTTCCTATGCCTTTACATATACTGCTGTAGTTCAAATCCATTCATCTGCTCACTAAGACCTATTAATTAGACATGATTTCTGGTTTGTTAACGGGCTGCCCTGCTGGGATCCGCGCTGCATATTCCAGCTGAAGCAACAAGTTCCACCGAGCCGCCGTTTTCTTCCACAGAAGCTCAAAGCAAACTCAATTTCCGAACTTTCTTCTGCCTTAAAGCGCATAAAGGAGAAAATGCGTAGGGCCTGCCATCATGAACTCACGACGCACAACAGCTGCTATATTTGGGCGCATTTTAATCAAGAACGTTAACATTACCGGGGCACTGGTTGCAGATACGCATACCACAAATAAATAACATTTCCAGAAATATTCTATCTGGGTTTCAAACAGATATCTTCTCCCTTAAAATTGTACATATGTTGCTGCTATAATTGCGGTCGCATTTTAATAAAAAAAATGTACAGCATAATTATGTCTGTATTACAAAAGATAAACTAAATTGAGTTTAGTTGAACCCTCCTGCATCCCATTCCTTTTTCTGCCTTTTTGCTTTAGAAACAAGCGGAGGTAGTGCACATAAGGTGTGTGCAGGTTACACTAGGAGCAGAAACATACCGGTCAACACAGTCTCTCACCTGCTGGCTCTCACCTCGACGGCCACTTGCTCATGCAATTTCCAAAAAGCTACAACATTTGTCAAAAGCACTGATGATTCCAAGAGAAAACCTCTCTCAGTCCGAGCTTGTTTTTAGCCCTGCGTGAAAATAGATAACGTGCTCTTTAACAAGCCACTCCTTGTCTTGTGAGTGTATGTTATCAGCGTCTCATAAACCAAGACCGGGCTAATTGATTGCCCCTTTATACTGCTGTGAAATGATGTGAGGGGAATGAGGGGGATACGCGAGTTTGTCTAGGCAGAAGAGTCAGTCCCTTTTAAAATTGTCGCTGCTTTCTGTGGATTTTATAGAAGCAGATCAATAAAATATATATCTCATATCCTAATGTATGCCGTAGGAAATTTTAATAAATAGCCTATACCCAATCTGATTTTTCTTCTCGATCAAAGCTGTACTTTTTTTTTTTAAATCATAGACCTAATTTCGCACTTTCAACTTAATATTTGACATCTGTCGTAAGATGTAAAAAAAATAAAATAAAAAAAGATAAAGTACATACATGAGTATAGCATCATAAAAGCGATATTTGGTGCCCCTTTTTAATTTACTTAATCCTAATTTTGAAATAACGTTTTTAGGCCAACTTTGTATGAATTACAAAGCAGAAATTTGTTGTGAACACACGAAATATAAATTAATTCAGATTCATTTGTCACACAATTATGACCATTTAACAATGTCTATTAAGTTTAAATTAGACCAGGATTAACAGGCTTCTTTGACGGAAGTTTACTGTCCCGAGGTCAAATTTTGGCAGGGGGCAAATCACTAAATGCAATCTCTAAAATTATGCTCTGCAGTTTTTTTTTTCTTCTTTTTGATAAATTGGCCAAAACTCTGTCTAAACTGGTGTTTGTATTCAGACAAAATCATAAGTCAATTCTGCATATTACGCTGAGAAGAAGTCAAGTGGTTTATTCTAAAACCACAGAAATAAAAAAGTTGAATACACAGAACTCTGCTCTGTCTCACCGTGTTTACGCACCAGGCGCCCGCACACTTCCAGCATGAGTGACAGCTGCTCGATATAATTTTTGCTTGATCACGCGCCACACCATAGAAAAATGTGTCCAGGTTTGATCTGCATCCATGTTTTCTAATTATTATATCAAAGTAAAGATTTAGAGAAAATAACAGAAACCTATCCACAAACCATACTAATAGAAATTCCAAAAATCTCCAAAAACGACCTTAATGTGCCTAATAATTAAACACGTCCATCAAGCCTATATCACCAGTCATTCTCCTAAAATTGTCCGCAGATATGTGTTAGATAAACGCGTGTTCAAAACTTTTGGTGTCATTAAGGCAGCCTACGCACTGAGGACTTCCAGTCTGATAACGTTCCGTAAAACTACTTAAGTCGAAGCTTATAAATCTGCCTTGTGGTAGTACGAGAGGAAAATCGATGACAGCTCTTACCTTGCATATTCCTTGGCATGCGCCGATGTTCTCCATACGATCGAGAGAGTCCCAGGGATTCAGTCTCGACTTTGGGCAGCATGTCAGCGCTGCCGGCCTGAGCTGGAGACTCCGCACCGCTCGGCGGGACACCTGGACGTGAGAAGCAGATGTTCCCACAAACAAAGTGTCCCAAATGTCTTTTTACTTCTTTATTTCTTACTTTCTGTCTCTCTCTGTCTTACAATTATCGGACCATGATGCCTGATCCAAACGAGTCAGACTGTCCTCAAACGACCGGGTTGCATCGCAGCTGCATGTCTATTCTGATATAACTTCACTTGTTTAATTTCTCAAAATTGCATTAGCGCACGGAACAGCTATAATAGCGCAGACAGCAGCCGATTAATTCCTTCGATACATTAAGGAACAGAAAAAATGCACATAGCGTCCGGAATAAAAGACGATGGTAAGTGTCCCTTTTCCAAAAGTTTTTTTTTTTTAGCGCGCCAGCCATTAAAGTGGGACCTTCAGTGTAACTTTCAGCCTTTAGCAGACGAGTACGCGCCACCGGGGCCGCCGGTGTGTCGGTCGGACTGTCTCGAGATGTGGAGACCTCTCCTCCTCCTCCCCCTCCTCCTCCTCGCTGCTTTGTTTACTCCTCTCTCTCCAATCCGGGGCGCATGCGGTCGTCTGACATCATCTTTCCCTGATCCAATCAGAAGAGAAGACCGGGAAACATCGCCTCAAACCCTCTAGTTCCAGATCTCTTCAAATCTCAGCTGTTTAATCCCGTTAATGATGGACTTTAAAAGCGGAGCGAGAACAAGGAAATAAAGCGAGGTGATGCAACTGCATATGAGAGCAGACTCCCCATGAGCGCACGGAGCGCAAAGGCAGCGCGCGAGGTATGTGGGTTGGAGCGTGTTATAACAGGAGCGTACTGCAGCACACGCAAGCGGATATGCACGAGTCTAAACTTTACAGTTGTTTTTATAACACTCTTCATCTTTATATATATCTGTTGAATATATTTTATTGCAATAGCTAATTAACCTCAATAATAACCAGTTTTAGCATCATGTTCTCTGCTTGGTCATCTGATCTCACTGATCATTAAAATGTCATTACATATAATTAAATACAATGCAATAACCTTTTTTTCTTTCTTTCTTTTATCTTTTCTAACAGCGCTATATTATTTTATAATGCAGGTGGACATATGAAATTATGCATAAAACCGAAAGAAATACCTCTGTAGCATCAGTAGCTTTTGAGTTTGTTTGTTCAGTTTTATGAAAAGCGTGAGCAGCGCCGGCCTCAGGCTTAAACCGGCCTTTATTTTCGAATCAATGCAGCCCCCTTACGTAATAAATTATACCTTTGCTTCTGAATTATTATCAGTAATTGGCTGAGCAGGGATCAATTAGCGATCTGACGTCAGGCTCCAAATTAAATACACAAATACTAGAAATAATGATGCGCCTACGTTCCCTAAAATCCCCCCTCCATGCGCTCCAACACACACACACACACACACACACACACACACACACACACACACACACACACACACACACACACACACATTTCAGTTTACATAGACGTGTATCCTTATCATCTGTCTGAGCCGGTGAGGACGAGCAGGAAATAGTCACGGGGCATACCATCAGACACACCTGAAGGGTCGCAGAAGGCGCGCGCGCACACACACA